>NW_027478556.1:853964-1023400 GCF_051014685.1 Ptiloglossa arizonensis | reverse complement strand
AGATGCAGTAGGAATTTTTGGGTTAGGTCAATCCGTTCGCGAGATATGGGAGTTTGAAGCCAAGAAATGGTTGAGAAGGCAAAAAATTTTTCACAATTCTGCTGCTCCACACGCTTAACCAGAATGGCCTAGGGAAAAAATACACATACCGTTGTAATCGGGCGAGTTTCTACTTTCAGATGCAGTAGGAATTTTTGGGTTAGGTCAATCCGTTCGCGAGATATGGGAGTTTGAAGCCAAGAAATGGTTGAGAAGGCAAAAAATTTTTTGCAATTCTGCTGCTCCAAACGCTTAACAAGATTGGCCTAGGGAAAAAATACACATACCGTTGTAATCGGGCGAGTTTCTACTTTCAGATGCAACAGGAATTTTTGGGTTAGGTCAATCCGTTCGAGAGATATGGGAGTTTGACGCTAAGAAATGGTTGAGAAGACAACAAATTTTTCGCAATTCTGCTGCTCCAAACGCTTAACCAGAATGGCCTAGGGAAAAAATACACATACCGATGTAATCGGGCGAGTTTCTACTTTCAGATGCAATAGGAATTTTTGGGTTAGGTCAATCCGTTCGCCAGATATGGGAGTTTGAAGCCAAGATTTGGTTGAGAAAGCAAAAAATTTTTCGCAATTCAGCTGCTCCAAACGCTTAACCAGAATGGCCTAGGGAATAAATATATATACCGCTGTAATCGGGCGAGTTTCTACTTTCAGATGCAATAGGAATTTTTGGGTTAGGTCAATCCGTTCGCGAGACATGGGAGTTTGAAGCCAAGGAATTGTTGAGAAGGCAAAAAATTTTTCGCAATTCTGCTGCTCCAAACGCTTAACCAGAATGGCCTAGGGAAAAAATACACATACCGCTGTAATCGGGCGAGTTTCTACTTTCAGACGCAACAGGAATTTTTGAGTTAGGTCAATCCGTTCGCGAGATATGGGAGTTTGACAGCAAGGAATGGTTGAGAAGGCGAAAAATTTTTCGCAATTCTGCTGCTCCAAACGCTTAACCAGAATGGCCTAGGGAAAAAATACACATACCGCTGTAATCGGGCGAGTTTCTACTTTCAGACGCAACAGGAATTTTTGAGTTAGGTCAATCCGTTCGCGAGATATGGGAGTTTGAAGCCAAGGAATGGTTGAGAAGGCAAAAAATTTTTCGCAATTCAGCTGCTCCAAACGCTTAACCAGAATGGCCTAGGGAAAAAATACACAAACCGCTGTAATCGGGCGAGTTTCTACTTTCAGATGCAGTAGGAATTTTTGGGTTAGGTCAATCCGTTCGCGAGATATGGGAGTTTGAAGCCAAGAAATGGTTGAGAAGGCAAAAAATTTTTCACAATTCTGCTGCTCCACACGCTTAACCAGAATGGCCTAGGGAAAAAATACACATACCGCTGTAATCGGGCGAGTTTCTACTTTCAGACGCAACAGGAATTTTTGAGTTAGGTCAATCCGTTCGCGAGATATGGGAGTTTGAAGCCAAGAAATGGTTGAGAAGGCGAAAAATTTTTCGCAATTCAGCTGCTCCAAACGCTTAACCAGAATGGCCTAGGGAAAAAATACACAAACCGCTGTAAACGGGCGAGTTTCTACTTTCAGATGCAATAGGAATTTTTGGGTTAGGTCAATCCGTTCGCGAGATATGGGAGTTTGAAGCCAAGAAATGGTTGAGAAGGCAAAAAATTTTTCGCAATTCTGCTGCTCCAAACGCTTAACCAGAATGGCCTAGGGAAAAAATACACATACCATTGTAATCGGGGGAGTTTCTACTTTCAGATGCAACAGGAATTTTTGGGTTAGGTCAATCCGTTCGCGAGATATGGGAGTTTGACGTTAAGAAATGGTTGAGAGGACGACAAATTTTTCGCAATTCTGCTGCTCCAAACGCTTAACCAGAATGGCCTAGGGAAAAAATACACACACCGTTGTAATCGGGCGAGTTTCTACTTTCAGATGCAGTAGGAATTTTTGGGTTAGGTCAATCCGTTCGCGAGATATGGGAGTTTGAAGCCAAGAAATGGTTGAGAAGGCAAAAAATTTTTCGCAATTCTGCTGCTCCAAACGCTTAACCAGAATGGCCTAGGGAAAAAATACACATACCGTTGTAATCGGGCGAGTTTCTACTTTCAGATGCAATAGGAATTTTTGGGTTAGGTCAATCCGTTCGCCAGATATGGGAGTTTGAAGCCAAGATTTGGTTGAGAAAGCAAAAAATTTTTCGCAATTCAGCTGCTCCAAACGCTTAACCAGAATGGCCTAGGGAATAAATATACATACCGCTGTAATCGGGCGAGTTTCTACTTTCAGATGCAATAGGAATTTTTGGGTTAGGTCAATCCGTTCGCGAGACATGGGAGTTTGAAGCCAAGGAATTGTTGAGAAGGCAAAAAATTTTTCGCAATTCTGCTGCTCCAAACGCTTAACCAGAATGGCCTAGGGAAAAAATACACATACCGCTGTAATCGGGCGAGTTTCTACTTTCAGACGCAACAGGAATTTTTGAGTTAGGTCAATCCGTTCGCGAGATATGGGAGTTTGACAGCAAGGAATGGTTGAGAAGGCGAAAAATTTTTCGCAATTCTGCTGCTCCAAACGCTTAACCAGAATGGCCTAGGGAAAAAATACACATACCGCTGTAATCGGGCGAGTTTCTACTTTCAGACGCAACAGGAATTTTTGAGTTAGGTCAATCCGTTCGCGAGATATGGGAGTTTGAAGCCAAGGAATGGTTGAGAAGGCAAAAAATTTTTCGCAATTCAGCTGCTCCAAACGCTTAACCAGAATGGCCTAGGGAAAAAATACACAAACCGCTGTAATCGGGCGAGTTTCTACTTTCAGATGCAGTAGGAATTTTTGGGTTAGGTCAATCCGTTCGCGAGATATGGGAGTTTGAAGCCAAGAAATGGTTGAGAAGGCAAAAAATTTTTCACAATTCTGCTGCTCCACACGCTTAACCAGAATGGCCTAGGGAAAAAATACACATACCGTTGTAATCGGGCGAGTTTCTACTTTCAGATGCAGTAGGAATTTTTGGGTTAGGTCAATCCGTTCGCGAGATATGGGAGTTTGAAGCCAAGAAATGGTTGAGAAGGCAAAAAATTTTTTGCAATTCTGCTGCTCCAAACGCTTAACAAGATTGGCCTAGGGAAAAAATACACATACCGTTGTAATCGGGCGAGTTTCTACTTTCAGATGCAACAGGAATTTTTGGGTTAGGTCAATCCGTTCGAGAGATATGGGAGTTTGACGCTAAGAAATGGTTGAGAAGACAACAAATTTTTCGCAATTCTGCTGCTCCAAACGCTTAACCAGAATGGCCTAGGGAAAAAATACACATACCGATGTAATCGGGCGAGTTTCTACTTTCAGATGCAATAGGAATTTTTGGGTTAGGTCAATCCGTTCGCCAGATATGGGAGTTTGAAGCCAAGATTTGGTTGAGAAAGCAAAAAATTTTTCGCAATTCAGCTGCTCCAAACGCTTAACCAGAATGGCCTAGGGAATAAATATATATACCGCTGTAATCGGGCGAGTTTCTACTTTCAGATGCAATAGGAATTTTTGGGTTAGGTCAATCCGTTCGCGAGACATGGGAGTTTGAAGCCAAGGAATTGTTGAGAAGGCAAAAAATTTTTCGCAATTCTGCTGCTCCAAACGCTTAACCAGAATGGCCTAGGGAAAAAATACACATACCGCTGTAATCGGGCGAGTTTCTACTTTCAGACGCAACAGGAATTTTTGAGTTAGGTCAATCCGTTCGCGAGATATGGGAGTTTGACAGCAAGGAATGGTTGAGAAGGCGAAAAATTTTTCGCAATTCTGCTGCTCCAAACGCTTAACCAGAATGGCCTAGGGAAAAAATACACATACCGCTGTAATCGGGCGAGTTTCTACTTTCAGACGCAACAGGAATTTTTGAGTTAGGTCAATCCGTTCGCGAGATATGGGAGTTTGAAGCCAAGGAATGGTTGAGAAGGCAAAAAATTTTTCGCAATTCAGCTGCTCCAAACGCTTAACCAGAATGGCCTAGGGAAAAAATACACAAACCGCTGTAATCGGGCGAGTTTCTACTTTCAGATGCAGTAGGAATTTTTGGGTTAGGTCAATCCGTTCGCGAGATATGGGAGTTTGAAGCCAAGAAATGGTTGAGAAGGCAAAAAATTTTTCACAATTCTGCTGCTCCACACGCTTAACCAGAATGGCCTAGGGAAAAAATACACATACCGTTGTAATCGGGCGAGTTTCTACTTTCAGATGCAGTAGGAATTTTTGGGTTAGGTCAATCCGTTCGCGAGATATGGGAGTTTGAAGCCAAGAAATGGTTGAGAAGGCAAAAAATTTTTTGCAATTCTGCTGCTCCAAACGCTTAACAAGATTGGCCTAGGGAAAAAATACACATACCGTTGTAATCGGGCGAGTTTCTACTTTCAGATGCAACAGGAATTTTTGGGTTAGGTCAATCCGTTCGAGAGATATGGGAGTTTGACGCTAAGAAATGGTTGAGAAGACAACAAATTTTTCGCAATTCTGCTGCTCCAAACGCTTAACCAGAATGGCCTAGGGAAAAAATACACATACCGATGTAATCGGGCGAGTTTCTACTTTCAGATGCAATAGGAATTTTTGGGTTAGGTCAATCCGTTCGCCAGATATGGGAGTTTGAAGCCAAGATTTGGTTGAGAAAGCAAAAAATTTTTCGCAATTCAGCTGCTCCAAACGCTTAACCAGAATGGCCTAGGGAATAAATATATATACCGCTGTAATCGGGCGAGTTTCTACTTTCAGATGCAATAGGAATTTTTGGGTTAGGTCAATCCGTTCGCGAGACATGGGAGTTTGAAGCCAAGGAATTGTTGAGAAGGCAAAAAATTTTTCGCAATTCTGCTGCTCCAAACGCTTAACCAGAATGGCCTAGGGAAAAAATACACATACCGCTGTAATCGGGCGAGTTTCTACTTTCAGACGCAACAGGAATTTTTGAGTTAGGTCAATCCGTTCGCGAGATATGGGAGTTTGACAGCAAGGAATGGTTGAGAAGGCGAAAAATTTTTCGCAATTCTGCTGCTCCAAACGCTTAACCAGAATGGCCTAGGGAAAAAATACACATACCGCTGTAATCGGGCGAGTTTCTACTTTCAGACGCAAAAGGAATTTTTGAGTTAGGTCAATCCGTTCGCGAGATATGGGAGTTTGAAGCCAAGGAATGGTTGAGAAGGCAAAAAATTTTTCGCAATTCAGCTGCTCCAAACGCTTAACCAGAATGGCCTAGGGAAAAAATACACAAACCGCTGTAATCGGGCGAGTTTCTACTTTCAGATGCAGTAGGAATTTTTGGGTTAGGTCAATCCGTTCGCGAGATATGGGAGTTTGAAGCCAAGAAATGGTTGAGAAGGCAAAAAATTTTTCACAATTCTGCTGCTCCACACGCTTAACCAGAATGGCCTAGGGAAAAAATACACATACCGTTGTAATCGGGCGAGTTTCTACTTTCAGATGCAGTAGGAATTTTTGGGTTAGGTCAATCCGTTCGCGAGATATGGGAGTTTGAAGCCAAGAAATGGTTGAGAAGGCAAAAAATTTTTTGCAATTCTGCTGCTCCAAACGCTTAACAATATTGGCCTAGGGAAAAAATACACATACCGTTGTAATCGGGCGAGTTTCTACTTTCAGATGCAACAGGAATTTTTGGGTTAGGTCAATCCGTTCGAGAGATATGGGAGTTTGACGCTAAGAAATGGTTGAGAAGACAACAAATTTTTCGCAATTCTGCTGCTCCAAACGCTTAACCAGAATGGCCTAGGGAAAAAATACACATACCGATGTAATCGGGCGAGTTTCTACTTTCAGATGCAATAGGAATTTTTGGGTTAGGTCAATCCGTTCGCCAGATATGGGAGTTTGAAGCCAAGAAATGGTTGAGAAGGTAAAAAATTTTTCGCAATTCTGCTGCTCCAAACGCTTAACCAGAATGGCCTAGGGAAAAAATACACATACCGATGTAATCGGGCGAGTTTCTACTTTCAGATGCAATAGGAATTTTTGGGTTAGGTCAATCCGTTCGCCAGATATGGGAGTTTGAAGCCAAGAAATGGTTGAGAAGGTAAAAAATTTTTCGCAATTCTGCTGCTCGAAACGCTTAACCAGAATGGCCTAGGGAAAAAATACACATACCGCTGTAATCGGGCGAGTTTCTACTTTCAGATACAATAGGAATTTTTGGGTTAGGTCAATCCGTTCGCGAGATATGGGAGTTTGAAGCCAAGAAATGGTTGAGAAGGCAGAAAATTTTTCGCAATTCTGCTGCTCCAAACGCTTAACAAGAATGGCCTAGGGTAAAAATACACATACCGCTGTAATCGGGCGAGTTTCTACTTTCAGACGCAACAGGAATTTTTGAGTTAGGTCAATCCGTTCGCGAGATATGGGAGTTTGAATCCAAGGAATGGTTGAGAAGGCAAAAAATTTTTCGCAATTCAGATGCTCCAAACGCTTAACCAGAATGGCCTACGGAAAAAATACACATACCGCTGTAATCGGGCGAGTTTCTGCTTTCAGATGCAATAGGAATTTTTGGGTTAGGTCAATCCGTTCGCGAGATATGGGAGCTTGACGCTAAGAAATGGTTGAGAGGACAACAAATTTTTCGCAATTCTGCTGCTCCAAACGCTTAACCAGAATGGCCTAGGGAAAAAATACACATACCGTTGTAATCGGGCGAGTTTCTACTTTCAGATGCAATAGGAATTTTTGGGTTAGGTCAATCCGTTCGCCAGATATGGGAGTTTGAAGCCAAGAAATGGTTGAGAAGGTAAAAAATTTTTCGCAATTCTGCTGCTCCAAACGCTTAACCAGAATGGCCTAGGGAAAAAATACACATACCGCTGTAATCGGGCGAGTTTCTACTTTCAGATACAATAGGAATTTTTGGGTTAGGTAAATCCGTTCGCGAGATATGGGAGTTTGAAGCCAAGAAATGGTTGAGAAGGCAGAAAATTTTTCGCAATTCTGCTGCTCCAAACGCTTAACAAGAATTGCCTAGGGTAAAAATACCCATACCGCTGTAATCGGGCGAGTTTCTACTTTCAGACGCAACAGGAATTTTTGAGTTAGGTCAATCCGTTCGCGAGATATGGGAGTTTGAATCCAAGGAATGGTTGAGAAGGCAAAAAATTTTTCGCAATTCAGCTGCTCCAAACGCTTAACCAGAATGGCCTACGGAAAAAATACAGATACCGCTGTAATCGGGCGAGTTTCTGCTTTCAGATGCAATAGGAATTTTTGGGTTAGGTCAATCCGTTCGCGAGATATGGGAGTTTGACGCTAAGAAATGGTTGAGAGGACAACAAATTTTTCGCAATTCTGCTGCTCCAAACGCTTAACCAGAATGGCCTAGGGAAAAAATACACATACCGTTGTAATCGGGCGAGTTTCTACTTTCAGATGCAACAGGAACTTTTGGGTTAGGTCAATCCGTTCGAGAGATATGGGAGTTTGACGCTAAGAAATGGTTGAGAAGACAACAAATTTTTCGCAATTCTGCTGCTCCAAACGCTTAACCAGAATGGCCTAGGGAAAAAATACACATACCGTTGTAATCGGGCGAGTTTCTACTTTCAGATGCAATAGGAATTTTTGGGTTAGGTCAATCCGTTCGCCAGATATGGGAGTTTGAAGCCAAGAAATGGTTGAGAAGGCAAAAAATTTTTCGCAATTCTGCTGCTCCAAACGCTTAACCAGAATGGCCTAGGGAAAAAATACACATACCGCTGTAATCGGGCGAGTTTCTACTTTCAGATACAATAGGAATTTTTGGGTTAGGTCAATCCGTTCGCGAGATATGGGAGTTTGAAGCCAAGAAATGGTTGAGGAGGCAGAAAATTTTTCGCAATTCTGCTGCTCCAAACGCTTAACAAGAATGGCCTAGGGAAAAAATACACATACCGTTGTAATCGGGCGAGTTTCTACTTTCAGACGCTACAGGAATTTTTGGGTTATGTCAATCCGTTCGCGAGATATGGGAGTTTGACGCTAAGAAATGGTTGAGAGGACAACAAATTTTTCCCAATTCTGCTGCTCCAAACGCTTAACCAGAATGGCCTAGGGAAAAAATACACATACCGTTGTAATCGGGCGAGTTTCTACTTTCAGATGCAGTAGGAATTTTTGGGTTAGGTCAATCCGTTCGCGAGATATGGGAGTTTGAAGCCAAGAAATGGTTGAGAAGGCAAAAAATTTTTCACAATTCTGCTGCTCCACACGCTTAACCAGAATGGCCTAGGGAAAAAATACACATACCGTTGTAATCGGGCGAGTTTCTGCTTTCAGATGCAATAGGAATTTTTGGGTTAGGTCAATCCGTTCGCGAGATATGGGAGTTTGAATCCAAGGAATGGTTGAGAAGGCAAAAAATTTTTCGCAATTCAGCTGCTCCAAACGCTTAACCAGAATGGCCTAGGGAAAAAATACACATACCGCTGTAATCGGGCGAGTTTCTGCTTTCAGATGCAATAGGAATTTTTGGGTTAGGTCAATCCGTTCGCGAGATATGGGAGTTTGAAGCCAAGAAATGGTTGAGAAGGCAAAAAATTTTTCGCAATTCTGCTGCTCCAAACGCTTAACCAGAATGGCCTAGGGAAAAAATAAACATACCGTTGTAATCGGGCGAGTTTCTACTTTCAGAAGCAACAGGAACTTTTGGTTTAGGTCAATCCGTTCGCGAGATATGGGAGTTTGAAGCTAAGAAATGGTTGAGAAGACAACAAATTTTTCGCACTACTGCTGCTCCAAACGCTTAACCAGAATGGCCTAGGGAAAAAGTACACAAACCGTTGTAATCGGGCGAGTTTCTACTTTCAGATGCAGTCGGAATTTTTGGGTTAGGTCAATCCGTTCGCGAGATATGGGAGTTTGAAGCCAAGAAATGGTTGAGAAGGCAAAAAATTTTTCGCAATTCTGCTGCTCCAAACGCTTAACAAGAATGGCCTAGGGAAAAAATACACATACCGTTGTAATCGGGCGAGTTTCTACTTTCAGACGCTATAGGAATTTTTGGGTTAGGTCAATCCGTTCGCGAGATATGGGAGTTTGACGCTAAGAAATGGTTGAGAGGACAACAAATTTTTCGCAATTCTGCTGCTCCAAACGCTTAACCAGAATGGCCTAGGGAAAAAATACACATACCGTTGTAATCGGGCGAGTTTCTACTTTCAGATGCAATAGGAATTTTTGGGTTAGGTCAATCCGTTCGCCAGATATGGGAGTTTGAAGCCAAGAAATGGTTGAGAGGACAACAAATTTTTCGCAATTCTGCTGCTCCAAACGCTTAACCAGAATGGCCTAGGGAAAAAATACACATACCGTTGTAATCGGGCGAGTTTCTGCTTTCAGATGCAGTAGGAATTTTTGGGTTAGGTCAATCCGTTCGCGAGATATGGGAGTTTGAAGCCAAGAAATGGTTGAGAAGGCAAAAAATTTTTCGCAATTCTGCTGCTCCAAACGCTTAACAAGAATGGCCTAGGGAAAAAATACACATACCGTTGTAATCGGGCGAGTTTCTACTTTCAGATGCAATAGGAATTTTTGGGTTAGGTCAATCCGTTCGAGAGATATGGGAGTTTGACGCTAAGAAATGGTTGAGAAGACAACAAATTTTTCGCAATTCTGCTGCTCCAAACGCTTAACCAGAATGGCCTAGGGAAAAAATACACATACCGTTGTAATCGGGCGAGTTTCTACTTTCAGATGCAATAGGAATTTTTGGGTTAGGTCAATCCGTTCGCCAGATATGGGAGTTTGAAGCCAAGAAATGGTTGAGAAGGCAAAAAATTTTTCGCAATTCTGCTGCTCCAAACGCTTAACCAGAATGGCCTAGGGAAAAAATACACATACCGCTGTAATCGGGCGAGTTTCTACTTTCAGATACAATAGGAATTTTTGGGTTAGATCAATCCGTTCGCGAGATATGGGAGTTTGAAGCCAAGAAATGGTTGAGGAGGCAGAAAATTTTTCGCAATTCTGCTGCTCCAAACACTTAACCAGAATGGCCTAGGGAAAAAATACACATACCGTTGTAATCGGGCGAGTTTCTACTTTCAGACGCTATAGGAATTTTTGGGTTAGGTCAATCCGTTCGCGAGATATGGGAGTTTGACGCTAAGAAATGGTTGAGAGGACAACAAATTTTTCGCAATTCTGCTGCTCCAAACGCTTAACCAGAATGGCCTAGGGAAAAAATACACACACCGTTGTAATCGGGCGAGTTTCTACTTTCAGATGCAGTAGGAATTTTTGGGTTAGGTCAATCCGTTCGCGAGATATGGGAGTTTGAAGCCAAGAAATGGTTGAGAAGGCAAAAAATTTTTCACAATTCTGCTGCTCCACACGCTTAACCAGAATGGCCTAGGGAAAAAATACACATACCGTTGTAATCGGGCGAGTTTCTACTTTCAGATGCAACAGGAATTTTTGGGTTACGACAATCCGTTCGCGAGATATGGGAGTTTGAAGCCAAGAAATGGTTGAGAAGGCAGAAAATTTTTCGCAATTCTGCTGCTCCAAACGCTTAACAAGAATGGCCTAGGGAAAAAATACACATATCGTTGTAATCGGGCGAGTTTCTACTTTCAGATGCAACAGGAATTTTTTGGTTAGGTCAATCCGTTCGCGAGATATGGGAGTTTGAAGCTAAGAAATGGTTGAGAAGACAACAAATTTTTCGCAATTCTGCTGCTCCAAACGCTTAACCAGAATGGCCTAGGGAAAAAATACACATACCGTTGTAATCGGGCGAGTTTCTACTTTCAGATGCAGTAGGAATTTTTGGGTTAGGTCAATCCGTTCGCGAGATATGGGAGTTTGAAGCCAAGAAATGGTTGAGAAGGCAAAAAATTTTTCGCAATTCTGCTGCTCCAAACGCTTAACCAGAATGGCCTAGGGAAAAAATACACATACCGTTGTAATCGGGCGAGTTTCTACTTTCAGATGCAATAGGAATTTTTGGGTTAGGTCAATCCGTTCGCCAGATATGGGAGTTTGAAGCCAAGAAATGGTTGAGAGGACAACAAATTTTTCGCAATTCTGCTGCTCCAAACGCTTAACCAGAATGGCCTAGGGAAAAAATACACATACCGCTGTAATCGGGCGAGTTTCTGCTTTCAGATGCAATAGGAATTTTTGGGTTAGGTCAATCCGTTCGCGAGATATGGGAGTTTGAAGCCAAGAAATGGTTGAGAAGGCAAAAAATTTTTCGCAATTCTGCTGCTCCAAACGCTTAACCAGAATGGCCTAGGGAAAAAATAAACATACCGTTGTAATCGGGCGAGTTTCTACTTTCAGAAGCAACAGGAACTTTTGGTTTAGGTCAATCCGTTCGCGAGATATGGGAGTTTGAAGCTAAGAAATGGTTGAGAAGACAACAAATTTTTCGCACTACTGCTGCTCCAAACGCTTAACCAGAATGGCCTAGGGAAAAAATACACATACCGTTGTAATCGGGCGAGTTTCTACTTTCAGACGCTATAGGAATTTTTGGGTTAGGTCAATCCGTTCGCGAGATATGGGAGTTTGACGCTAAGAAATGGTTGAGAGGACAACAAATTTTTCGCAATTCTGCTGCTCCAAACGCTTAACCAGAATGGCCTAGGGAAAAAATACACATACCGTTGTAATCGGGCGAGTTTCTACTTTCAGATGCAATAGGAATTTTTGGGTTAGGTCAATCCGTTCGCCAGATATGGGAGTTTGAAGCCAAGAAATGGTTGAGAGGACAACAAATTTTTCGCAATTCTGCTGCTCCAAACGCTTAACCAGAATGGCCTAGGGAAAAAATACACATACCGTTGTAATCGGGCGAGTTTCTGCTTTCAGATGCAGTAGGAATTTTTGGGTTAGGTCAATCCGTTCGCGAGATATGGGAGTTTGAAGCCAAGAAATGGTTGAGAAGGCAAAAAATTTTTCGCAATTCTGCTGCTCCAAACGCTTAACAAGAATGGCCTAGGGAAAAAATACACATACCGTTGTAATCGGGCGAGTTTCTACTTTCAGATGCAATAGGAATTTTTGGGTTAGGTCAATCCGTTCGAGAGATATGGGAGTTTGACGCTAAGAAATGGTTGAGAAGACAACAAATTTTTCGCAATTCTGCTGCTCCAAACGCTTAACCAGAATGGCCTAGGGAAAAAATACACATACCGTTGTAATCGGGCGAGTTTCTACTTTCAGATGCAATAGGAATTTTTGGGTTAGGTCAATCCGTTCGCCAGATATGGGAGTTTGAAGCCAAGAAATGGTTGAGAAGGCAAAAAATTTTTCGCAATTCTGCTGCTCCAAACGCTTAACCAGAATGGCCTAGGGAAAAAATACACATACCGCTGTAATCGGGCGAGTTTCTACTTTCAGATACAATAGGAATTTTTGGGTTAGGTCAATCCGTTCGCGAGATATGGGAGTTTGAAGCCAAGAAATGGTTGAGGAGGCAGAAAATTTTTCGCAATTCTGCTGCTCCAAACACTTAACCAGAATGGCCTAGGGAAAAAATACACATACCGTTGTAATCGGGCGAGTTTCTACTTTCAGACGCTATAGGAATTTTTGGGTTAGGTCAATCCGTTCGCGAGATATGGGAGTTTGACGCTAAGAAATGGTTGAGAGGACAACAAATTTTTCCCAATTCTGCTGCTCCAAACGCTTAACCAGAATGGCCTAGGGAAAAAATACACATACCGTTGTAATCGGGCGAGTTTCTACTTTCAGATGCAGTAGGAATTTTTGGGTTAGGTCAATCCGTTCGCGAGATATGGGAGTTTGAAGCCAAGAAATGGTTGAGAAGGCAAAAAATTTTTCACAATTCTGCTGCTCCACACGCTTAACCAGAATAGCCTAGGGAAAAAATACACATACCGTTGTAATCGGGCGAGTTTCTACTTTCAGATGCAACAGGAATTTTTGGGTTACGGCAATCCGTTCGCGAGATATGGGAGTTTGAAGCCAAGAAATGGTTGAGAAGGCAGAAAATTTTTCGCAATTCTGCTGCTCGAAACGCTTAACAAGAATGGCCTAGGGAAAAAATACACATATCGTTGTAATCGGGCGAGTTTCTACTTTCAGATGCAACAGGAATTTTTTGGTTAGGTCAATCCGTTCGCGAGATATGGGAGTTTGAAGCTAAGAAATGGTTGAGAAGACAACAAATTTTTCGCAATTCTGCTGCTCCAAACGCTTAACCAGAATGGCCTAGGGAAAAAATACACATACCGTTGTAATCGGGCGAGTTTCTACTTTCAGATGCAGTAGGAATTTTTGGGTTAGGTCAATCCGTTCGCGAGATATGGGAGTTTGAAGCCAAGAAATGGTTGAGAAGGCAAAAAATTTTTCGCAATTCTGCTGCTCCAAACGTTTAACCAGAATGGCCTAGGGAAAAAATACACATACCGTTGTAATCGGGCGAGTTTCTACTTTCAGATGCAATAGGAATTTTTGGGTTAGGTCAATCCGTTCGCCAGATATGGGAGTTTGAAGCCAAGAAATGGTTGAGAGGACAACAAATTTTTCGCAATTCTGCTGCTCCAAACGCTTAACCAGAATGGCCTAGGGAAAAAATACACATACCGTTGTAATCGGGCGAGTTTCTACTTTCAGATGCAGTAGGAATTTTTGGGTTAGGTCAATCCGTTCGCGAGATATGGGAGTTTGAAGCCAAGAAATGGTTGAGAAGGCAAAAAATTTTTCGCAATTCTGCTGCTCCACACGCTTAACCAGAATGGCCTAGGGAAAAAATACACATACCACTGTAATCGGGCGAGTTTCTACTTTCAGACATAACAGGAATTTTTGAGTTAGGTCAATCCGTTCGCGAGATATGGGAGTTTGAAGCCAAGGAATGGTTGAGAAGGCGAAAAATTTTTCGCAATTCTGCTGCTCCAAACGCTTAACAAGAATGGCCTAGGGTAAAAATACACATACCGTTGTAATCGGGCGAGTTTCTACTTTCAGACGCTACAGGAATTTTTGGGTTATGTCAATCCGTTCACGAGATATGGGAGTTTGACGCTAAGAAATGGTTGAGAGGACAACAAATTTTTCGCAATTCTGCTGCTCCAAACGCTTAACCAGAATGGCCTAGGGAAAAAATACACATACCGTTGTAATCGGGCGAGTTTCTACTTTCAGATGCAGTAGGAATTTTTGGGTTAGGTCAATCCGATCGCGAGATATGGGAGTTTGAAGCCAAGAAATGGTTGAGAAGACAAAAAATTTTTCGCAATTCTGCTGCTCCACACGCTTAACCAGAATGGCCTAGGGAAAAAATACACATACCGTTGTAATCGGGCGAGTTTCTACTTTCAGATGCAACAGGAATTTTTGGGTTAGGACAATCCGTTCGCGAGATATGGGAGTTTGAAGCCAAGAAATGGTTGAGAAGGCAGAAAATTTTTCGCAATTCTGCTGCTCCAAACGCTTAACAAGAATGGCCTAGGGAAAAAATACACATACCGTTGTAATCGGGCGAGTTTCTACTTTCAGATGCAACAGGAATTTTTGTATTAGGTCAATCCGTTCGCGAGATATGGGAGTTTGAAGCCAAGAAATGGTTGAGAAGGCAAAAAATTTTTCGCAATTCTGCTGCTCCGAACGCTTAACCAGAATGGCCTAGGGAAAAAATACACATACCGCTGTTATCGGGCGAGTTTCTACTTTCAGATACAATAGGAATTTTTGGGTTAGGTCAATCCGTTCGCGAGATATGGGAGTTTGAAGCTAAGAAATGGTTGAGAAGACAACAAATTTTTCGCACTTCTGCTGCTCCAAACGCTTAACCAGAATGGCCTAGGGAAAAAATACACATACCGTTGTAATCGGGCGAGTTTCTACTTTCAGATGCAATAGGAATTTTTGGGTTAGGTCAATCCGTTCGCGAGATATGGGAGTTTGAAGCCAAGAAATGGTTGAGAAGGCAAAAAATTTTTCGCAATTCTGCTGCTGCAAAGGCTTAACCAGAATGGCCTAGGGAAAAAATACACATACCGCTGTAATCGGGCGAGTTTCTGCTTTCAAACGCAACAGGAATTTTTGAGTTAGGTCAATCCGTTCGCGAGACATGGGAGTTTGAAGCCAAGGAATGGTTGAGAAGGCAAAAAATTTTTCGCAATTCTGCTGCTCCAAACGCTTAACCAGAATGGCCTAGGGAAAAAATACACATACCGTTGTAATCGGGCGAGATTCTACTTTCAGATGCAACAGGAATTTTTGGGTTATGTCAATCCGTTCGCGAGATATGGGAGTTTGACGCTAAGAAATTGTTGAGGAGACATAAAATTTTTCGCAATTCTGCTGCTCCAAACGCTGAACCAGAATGGCCTAGGGAAAAAATACACATACCACTGTAATCGGGCGTGTTTCTACTTTCAGACATAACAGGAATTTTTGAGTTAGGTCAATCCGTTCGCGAGATATGGGAGTTTGAAGCCAAGGAATGGTTGAGAAGGCGAAAAATTTTTCGCAATTCTGCTGCTCCAAACGCTTAACAAGAATGGCCTAGGGTTAAAATACACATACCGTTGTAATCGGGCGAGTTTCTACTTTCAGACGCTACAGGAATTTTTGGGTTAGGTCAATCCGTTCACGAGATATGGGAGTTTGACGCTAAGAAATGGTTGAGAGGACAACAAATTTTTCGCAATTCTGCTGCTCCAAACGCTTAACCAGAATGGCCTAGGGAAAAAATACACATACCGTTGTAATCGGGCGAGTTTCTACTTTCAGATGCAGTAGGAATTTTTGGGTTAGGTCAATCCGATCGCGAGATATGGGAGTTTGAAGTCAAGAAATGGTTGAGAAGACAAAAAATTTTTCGCAATTCTGCTGCTCCACACGCTTAACCAGAATGGCCTAGGGAAAAAATACACATACCGTTGTAATCGGGCGAGTTTCTACTTTCAGATGCAACAGGAATTTTTGGGTTGGGACAATCCGTTCGCGAGATATGGGAGTTTGAAGCCAAGAAATGGTTGAGAAGGCAGAAAATTTTTCGCAATTCTGCTGGTCCAAACGCTTAACAAGAATGGCCTAGGGAAAAAATACACATACCGTTGTAATCGGGCGAGTTTCTACTTTCAGATGCAACAGGAATTTTTGTATTAGGTTAATCCGTTCGCGAGATATGGGAGTTTGAAGCCAAGAAATGGTTGATAAGGCAAAAAATTTTTCGCAATTCTGCTGCTCCAAACGCTTAACCAGAATGGCCTAGGGAAAAAATACACATACCGCTGTTATCGGGCGAGTTTCTACTTTCAGATACAATAGGAATTTTTGGGTTAGGTCAATCCGTTCGCGAGATATGGGAGTTTGAAGCTAAGAAATGGTTGAGAAGACAACAAATTTTTCGCACTTCTGCTGCTCCAAACGCTTAACCAGAATGGCCTAGGGAAAAAATACACATACCGTTGTAATCGGGCGAGTTTCTACTTTCAGATGCAATAGGAATTTTTGGGTTAGGTCAATCCGTTCGCGAGATATGGGAGTTTGAAGCCAAGAAATGGTTGAGAAGGCAAAAAATTTTTCGCAATTCTGCTGCTCCAAACGCTTAACCAGAATGGCCTAGGGAAAAAATACACATACCGCTGTAATCGGGCGAGTTTCTACTTTCAAACGCAACAGGAATTTTTGAGTTAGGTCAATCCGTTCGCGAGACATGGGAGTTTGAAGCCAAGGAATGGTTGAGAAGGCAAAAAATTTTTCGCAATTCTGCTGCTCCAAACGCTTAACCAGAATGGCCTAGGGAAAAAATACACATACCGTTGTAATCGGGCGAGATTCTACTTTCAGATGCAACAGGAATTTTTGGGTTATGTCAATCCGTTCGCGAGATATGGGAGTTTGACGCTAAGAAATTGTTGAGGAGACATCAAATTTTTCGCAATTCTGCTGCTCCAAACGCTGAACCAGATTGGCCTAGGGAAAAAATACACATACCGCTGTAATCGGGCGAGTTTCTACTTTCAGATGCAGTAGGAATTTTTGGGTTAGGTCAATCAGTTCGCGAGATATGGGAGTTTGAAGCCAAGAAATGGTTGAGAAGGCAAAAAATTTTTCGCAATTCTGCTGCTCCAAACGCTTAACAAGAATGGCCTAGGGAAAAAATACACATACCGTTGTAATCGGGCGAGTTTCTACTTTCAGTTGCAACAGGAATTTTTGGGTTAGGTCAATCCGTTCGCGAGATATGGGAGTTTGACGCTAAGAAATGGTTGAGAGGACAACAAATTTTTCGCAATTCTGCTGCTCCAAACGCTTAACCAGAATGGCCTAGGGAAAAAATACACATACCGTTGTAATCGGGCGAGTTTCTACTTTCAGATGCAGTAGGAATTTTTGGGTTAGGTCAATCCGTTCGCGAGATATGGGAGTTTGAAGCCAAGAAATGGTTGAGAAGGCAAAAAATTTTTCACAATTCTGCTGCTCCACACGCTTAACAAGAATGGCCTAGGGAAAAAATACACATACCGTTGTAATCGGGCGAGTTTCTACATTCAGATGCAACAGGAATTTTTTGGTTAGGTCAATCCGTTCGCGAGATATGGGAGTTTGAAGCTAAGAAATGGTTGAGAAGACAACAAATTTTTCGCACTTCTGCTGCTCCAAACGCTTAACCAGAATGGCCTAGGGAAAAAATACACATACCGTTGTAATCGGGCGAGTTTCTACTTTCAGTTGCAACAGGAATTTTTGGGTTAGGTCAATCCGTTCGCGAGATATGGGAGTTTGAAGCCAAGAAATGGTTGAGAAGGCAAAAAATTTTTCACAATTCTGCTGCTCCACACGCTTAACCAGAATGGCCTAGGGAAAAAATACACATACCGTTGTAATCGGGCGAGTTTCTACTTTCAGATGCAACAGGAATTTTGGGGTTAGGACAATCCGTTCGCGAGATATGGGAGTTTGAAGCCAAGAAATGGTTGAGAAGGCAGAAAATTTTTCGCAATTCTGCTGTTCCAAACGCTTAACAAGAATGGCCTAGGGAAAAAATACACATACCGTTGTAATCGGGCGAGTTTCTACTTTCAGATGCAACAGGAATTTTTTGGTTGGGTCAATCCGTTCGCGGGATATGGGAGTTTGAAGCTAAGAAATGGTTGAGAAGACAACAAATTTTTCGCACTTCTGCTGCTCCAAACGCTTAACCAGAATGGCCTAGGGAAAAAATACACATACCGCTGTTATCGGGCGAGTTTCTACTTTCAGATACAATAGGAATTTTTGGGTTAAGTCAATCCGTTCGCGAGATATGGGAGTTTGAAGCCAAGAAATGGTTGAGAAAGCAAAGAATTTTTCGCAATTCAGCTGCTCCAAACGCTTAACCAGAATGGCCTAGGGAAAAAATACACATACCGCTGTAATCGGGCGAGTTTCTACTTTCAGACGCAACAGGAATTTTTGAGTTAGGTCAATCCGTTCGCGAGATATGGGAGTTTGAAGCCAAGGAATGGTTGAGAAGGCAAAATATTTTTCGCAATTCTGCTGCTCCAAACGCTTAACCAGAATGGCCTAGGGAAAAAATACACACACCGTTGTAATCGGGCGAGTTTCTACTTTCAGATGCAACAGGAATTTTTGGGTTAGGTCAATCCGTTCGCGAGATATGGGAGTTTGACGCTAAGAAATGGTTGAGAAGACAACAAATTTTTCGCAATTCTGCTGCTCCAAACGCTTAACCAGAATGGCCTAGGGAAAAAATACACATACCACTGTAATCGGGCGAGTTTCTACTTTCAGACATAACAGGAATTTTTGAGTTAGGTCAATCCGTTCGCGAGATATGGGAGTTTGAAGCCAAGGAATGGTTGAGAAGGCGAAAAATTTTTCGCAATTCTGCTGCTCCAAACGCTTAACCAGAATGGCCTAGGGAAAAAATACACATACCGTTGTAATCGGGCGAGTTTCTACTTTCAGATGCAATAGGAATTTTTGGGTTAGGTCAATCCGTTCGCGAGATATGGGAGTTTGAAGCCAAGAAATGGTTGAGAAGGCAAAAAATTTTTCGCAATTCTGCTGCTCCAAACGCTTAACCAGAATGGCCTAGGGAAAAAATACACATACCGCTGTTATCGGGCGAGTTTCTACTTTCAGATACAATAGGAATTTTTGGGTTAGGTCAATCCGTTCGCGAGATATGGGAGTTTGACGCTAAGAAATTGTTGAGGAGACATCAAATTTTTCGCAATTCTGCTGCTCCAAACGCTGAACCAGATTGGCCTAGGGAAAAAATACACATACCGCTGTAATCGGGCGAGTTTCTACTTTCAGATGCAGTAGGAATTTTTGGGTTAGGTCAATCAGTTCGCGAGATATGGGAGTTTGAAGCCAAGAAATGGTTGAGAAGGCAAAAAATTTTTCGCAATTCTGCTGCTCCAAACGCTTAACAAGAATGGCCTAGGGAAAAAATACACATACCGTTGTAATCGGGCGAGTTTCTACTTTCAGTTGCAACAGGAATTTTTGGGTTAGGTCAATCCGTTCGCGAGATATGGGAGTTTGACGCTAAGAAATGGTTGAGAGGACAACAAATTTTTCGCAATTCTGCTGCTCCAAACGCTTAACCAGACTGGCCTAGGGAAAAAATACACATACCGTTGTAATCGGGCGAGTTTCTACTTTCAGATGCAGTAGGAATTTTTGGGTTAGGTCAATCCGTTCGCGAGATATGGGAGTTTGAAGCCAAGAAATGGTTGAGAAGGCAAAAAATTTTTCACAATTCTGCTGCTCCACACGCTTAACAAGAATGGCCTAGGGAAAAAATACACATACCGTTGTAATCGGGCGAGTTTCTACATTCAGATGCAACAGGAATTTTTTGGTTAGGTCAATCCGTTCGCGAGATATGGGAGTTTGAAGCTAAGAAATGGTTGAGAAGACAACAAATTTTTCGCACTTCTGCTGCTCCAAACGCTTAACCAGAATGGCCTAGGGAAAAAATACACATACCGTTGTAATCGGGCGAGCTTCTACTTTCAGTTGCAACAGGAATTTTTGGGTTAGGTCAATCCGTTCGCGAGATATGGGAGTTTGAAGCCAAGAAATGGTTGAGAAGGCAAAAAATTTTTCACAATTCTGCTGCTCCACACGCTTAACCAGAATGGCCTAGGGAAAAAATACACATACCGTTGTAATCGGGCGAGTTTCTACTTTCAGATGCAACAGGAATTTTGGGGTTAGGACAATCCGTTCGCGAGATATGGGAGTTTGAAGCCAAGAAATGGTTGAGAAGGCAGAAAATTTTTCGCAATTCTGCTGTTCCAAACGCTTAACAAGAATGGCCTAGGGAAAAAATACACATACCGTTGTAATCGGGCGAGTTTCTACTTTCAGATGCAACAGGAATTTTTTGGTTAGGTCAATCCGTTCGCGGGATATGGGAGTTTGAAGCTAAGAAATGGTTGAGAAGACAACAAATTTTTCGCACTTCTGCTGCTCCAAACGCTTAACCAGAATGGCCTAGGGAAAAAATACACATACCGCTGTTATCGGGCGAGTTTCTACTTTCAGATACAATAGGAATTTTTGGGTTAAGTCAATCCGTTCGCGAGATATGGGAGTTTGAAGCCAAGAAATGGTTGAGAAAGCAAAGAATTTTTCGCAATTCAGCTGCTCCAAACGCTTAACCAGAATGGCCTAGGGAAAAAATACACATACCGCTGTAATCGGGCGAGTTTCTACTTTCAGACGCAACAGGAATTCTTGAGTTAGGTCAATCCGTTCGCGAGATATGGGAGTTTGAAGCCAAGGAATGGTTGAGAAGGCAAAATATTTTTCGCAATTCTGCTGCTCCAAACGCTTAACCAGAATGGCCTAGGGAAAAAATACACATACCGTTGTAATCGGGCGAGTTTCTACTTTCAGATGCAACAGGAATTTTTGGGTTAGGTCAATCCGTTCGCGAGCTATGGGAGTTTGACGCTAAGAAATGGTTGAGAAGACAACAAATTTTTCGCAATTCTGCTGCTCCAAACGCTTAACCAGAATGGCCTAGGGAAAAAATACACATACCGTTGTAATCGGGCGAGATTCTACTTTCAGATGCAATAGGAATTTTTGGGTTAGGTCAATCCGTTCGCGAGATATGGGAGTTTGAAGCCAAGAAATGGTTGAGAAGGCAAAAAATTTTTCGCAATTCTGCTGCTCCAAACGCTTAACCAGAATGGCCTAGGGAAAAAATACACATACCGCTGTTATCGGGCGAGTTTCTACTTTCAGATACAATAGGAATTTTTGGGTTAAGTCAATCCGTTCGCGAGATATGGGAGTTTGAAGCCAAGAAATGGTTGAGAAAGCAAAGAATTTTTCGCAATTCAGCTGCTCCAAACGCTTAACCAGAATGGCCTAGGGAAAAAATACACATACCGCTATAATCGGGCGAGTTTCTACTTTCAGACCCAACAGGAATTTTTGAGTTAGGTCAATCCGTTCGCGAGATATGGGAGTTTGTAGCCAAGGAATGGTTGAGAAGGCAAAATATTTTTCGCAATTCTGCTGCTCCAAACGCTTAACCAGAATGGCCTAGGGAAAAAATACACATACCGTTGTAATCGGGCGAGTTTCTACTTTCAGATGCAACAGGAATTTTTGGGTTAGGTCAATCCGTTCGCGAGATATGGGAGTTTGACGCTAAGAAATGGTTGAGAAGACAACAAATTTTTCGCAATTCTGCTGCTCCAAACGCTTAACCAGAATGGCCTAGGGAAAAAATACACATACCGTTGTAATCGGGCGAGATTCTACTTTCAGATGCAATAGGAATTTTTGGGTTAGGTCAATCCGTTCGCGAGATATGGGAGTTTGAAGCCAAGAAATGGTTGAGAAGGCAAAAAATTTTTCGCAATTCTGCTGCTCCAAACGCTTAACCAGAATGGCCTAGGGAAAAAATACACATACCGCTGTTATCGGGCGAGTTTCTACTTTCAGATACAATAGGAATTTTTGGGTTAGGTCAATCCGTTCGCGAGATATGGGAGTTTGAAGCCAAGAATTGGTTGAGAAAGCAAAAAATTTTTCGCAATTCAGCTGCTCCAAACGCTTAACCAGAATGGCCTAGGGAAAAAATACACATACCGCTGTAATCGGGCGAGTTTCTACTTTCAGATGCAATAGGAATTTTTGGGTTAGGTCAATCCGTTCGCGAGACATGGGAGTTTGAAGCCAAGGAATTGTTGAGAAGGCAAAAAATTTTTCGCAATTCTGCTGCTCCAAACGCTTAACCAGAATGGCCTAGGGAAAAAATACACATACCGCTGTAATCGGGCGAGTTTCTACTTTCAGACGCAACAGGAATTTTTGAGTTAGGTCAATCCGTTCGCGAGATATGGGAGTTTGACAGCAAGGAATGGTTGAGAAGGCGAAAAATTTTTCGCAATTCTGCTGCTCCAAACGCTTAACAAGAATGGCCTAGGGTAAAAATACACATACCGCTGTAATCGGGCGAGTTTCTACTTTCATACGCAACAGGAATTTTTGGGTTAGGTCAATTCGTTCGCGAGATATGGGAGTTTGACGCTAAGAAATGGTTGAGGAGACATCAAATTTTTCGCAATTCTGCTGCTCCAAACGCTTAACCAGAATGGCCTAGGGAAAAAATACACATACCGTTGTAATCGGGCGAGTTTCTACTTTCAGATGCAACAGGAATTTTTGGGTTAGGTCAATCCGTTCGCGAGATATGGGAGTTTGACGCTAAGAAATGGTTGAGAAGACAACAAATTTTTCGCAATTCTGCTGCTCCAAACGCTTAACCAGAATGGCCTAGGGAAAAAATACACATACCGTTGTAATCGGGCTAGATTCTACTTTCAGATGCAATAGGAATTTTTGGGTTAGGTCAATCCGTTCGCGAGATATGGGAGTTTGAAGCCAAGAAATGGTTGAGAAGGCAAAAAATTTTTCGCAATTCTGCTGCTCCAAACGCTTAACCAGAATGGCCTAGGGAAAAAATACACATACCGCTGTTATCGGGCGAGTTTCTACTTTCAGATACAATAGGAATTTTTGGGTTAAGTCAATCCGTTCGCGAGATATGGGAGTTTGAAGCCAAGAAATGGTTGAGAAAGCAAAGAATTTTTCGCAATTCAGCTGCTCCAAACGCTTAACCAGAATGGCCTAGGGAAAAAATACACATACCGCTGTAATCGGGCGAGTTTCTACTTTCAGACCCAACAGGAATTTTTGAGTTAGGTCAATCCGTTCGCGAGATATGGGAGTTTGAAGCCAAGGAATGGTTGAGAAGGCAAAATATTTTTCGCAATTCTGCTGCTCCAAACGCTTAACCAGAATGGCCTAGGGAAAAAATACACATACCGTTGTAATCGGGCGAGTTTCTACTTTCAGATGCAACAGGAATTTTTGGGTTAGGTCAATCCGTTCGCGAGATATGGGAGTTTGACGCTAAGAAATGGTTGAGAAGACAACAAATTTTTCGCAATTCTGCTGCTCCAAACGCTTAACCAGAATGGCCTAGGGAAAAAATACACATACCGTTGTAATCGGGCGAGATTCTACTTTCAGATGCAATAGGAATTTTTGGGTTAGGTCAATCCGTTCGCGAGATATGGGAGTTTGAAGCCAAGAAATGGTTGAGAAGGCAAAAAATTTTTCGCAATTCTGCTGCTCCTAACGCTTAACCAGAATGGCCTAGGGAAAAAATACACATACCGCTGTTATCGGGCGAGTTTCTACTTTCAGATACAATAGGAATTTTTGGGTTAGGTCAATCCGTTCGCGAGATATGGGAGTTTGAAGCCAAGAATTGGTTGAGAAAGCAAAAAATTTTTCGCAATTCAGCTGCTCCAAACGCTTAACCAGAATGGCCTAGGGAAAAAATACACATACCGCTGTAATCGGGCGAGTTTCTACTTTCAGATGCAATAGGAATTTTTGGGTTAGGTCAATCCGTTCGCGAGACATGGGAGTTTGAAGCCAAGGAATTGTTGAGAAGGCAAAAAATTTTTCGCAATTCTGCTGCTCCAAACGCTTAACCAGAATGGCCTAGGGAAAAAATACACATACCGCTGTAATCGGGCGAGTTTCTACTTTCAGACGCAACAGGAATTTTTGAGTTAGGTCAATCCGTTCGCGAGATATGGGAGTTTGACAGCAAGGAATGGTTGAGAAGGCGAAAAATTTTTCGCAATTCTGCTGCTCCAAACGCTTAACAAGAATGGCCTAGGGTAAAAATACACATACCGCTGTAATCGGGCGAGTTTCTACTTTCATACGCAACAGGAATTTTTGGGTTAGGTCAATTCGTTCGCGAGATATGGGAGTTTGACGCTAAGAAATGGTTGAGGAGACATCAAATTTTTCGCAATTCTGCTGCTCCAAACGCTTAACCAGAATGGCCTAGGGAAAAAATACACATACCGCTGTAATCGGGCGAGTTTCTACTTTCAGACGCAACAGGAATTTTTGAGTTAGGTCAATCCGTTCGCGAGATATGGGAGTTTGAAGCCAAGGAATGGTTGAGAAGGCGAAAAATTTTTCGCAATTCTGCTGCTCCAAACGCTTAACCAGAATGGCCTAGGGAAAAAATACACATACCGCTGTAATCGGGCGAGTTTCTACTTTCAAACGCAACAGGAATTTTTGAGTTAGGTCAATCCGTTCGCGAGACATGGGAGTTTGAAGCCAAGGAATGGTTGAGAGGACAACAAATTTTTCGCAATTCTGCTGCTCCAAACGCTTAACCAGAATGGCCTAGGGAAAAAATACACATACCGTTGTAATCGGGCGAGTTTCTACTTTCAGATGCAGTAGGAATTTTTGGGTTAGGTCAATCCGATCGCGAGATATGGGAGTTTGAAGCCAAGAAATGGTTGAGAAGACAAAAAATTTTTCGCAATTCTGCTGCTCCACACGCTTAACCAGAATGGCCTAGGGAAAAAATACACATACCGTTGTAATCGGGCGAGTTTCTACTTTCAGATGCAACAGGAATTTTTGGGTTAGGACAATCCGTTCGCGAGATATGGGAGTTTGAAGCCAAGAAATGGTTGAGAAGGCAGAAAATTTTTCGCAATTCTGCTGCTCCAAACGCTTAACAAGAATGGCCTAGGGAAAAAATACACATACCGTTGTAATCGGGCGAGTTTCTACTTTCAGATGCAACAGGAATTTTTGTATTAGGTCAATCCGTTCGCGAGATATGGGAGTTTGAAGCCAAGAAATGGTTGAGAAGGCAAAAAATTTTTCCCAATTCTGCTGCTCCAAACGCTTAACCAGAATGGCCTAGGGAAAAAATACACATACCGCTGTTATCGGGCGAGTTTCTACTTTCAGATACAATAGGAATTTTTGGGTTAGGTCAATCCGTTCGCGAGATATGGGAGTTTGAAGCTAAGAAATGGTTGAGAAGACAACAAATTTTTCGCACTTCTGCTGCTCCAAACGCTTAACCAGAATGGCCTAGGGAAAAAATACACATACCGTTGTAATCGGGCGAGTTTCTACTTTCAGATGCAATAGGAATTTTTGGGTTAGGTCAATCCGTTCGCGAGATATGGGAGTTTGAAGCCAAGAAATGGTTGAGAAGGCAAAAAATTTTTCGCAATTCTGCTGCTCCAAACGCTTAACCAGAATGGCCTAGGGAAAAAATACACATACCGCTGTTATCGGGCGAGTTTCTACTTTCAGATACAATAGGAATTTTTGGGTTAGGTCAATCCGTTCGCGAGATATGGGAGTTTGACGCTAAGAAATTGTTGAGGAGACATCAAATTTTTCGCAATTCTGCTGCTCCAAACGCTGAACCAGATTGGCCTAGGGAAAAAATACATATACCGTTGTAATCGGGCGAGTTTCTACTTTCAGATGCAGTAGGAATTTTTGGGTTAGGTCAATCCGTTCGCGAGATATGGGAGTTTGAAGCCAAGAAATGGTTGAGAAGGCAAAAAATTTTTCACAATTCTGCTGCTCCACACGCTTAACAAGAATGGCCTAGGGAAAAAATACACATACCGTTGTAATCGGGCGAGTTTCTACATTCAGATGCAACAGGAATTTTTTGGTTAGGTCAATCCGTTCGCGAGATATGGGAGTTTGAAGCTAAGAAATGGTTGAGAAGACAACAAATTTTTCGCACTTCTGCTGCTCCAAACGCTTAACCAGAATGGCCTAGGGAAAAAATACACATACCGCTGTTATCGGGCGAGTTTCTACTTTCAGATACAATAGGAATTTTTGGGTTAGGTCAATCCGTTCGCGAGATATGGGAGTTTGAAGCTAAGAAATGGTTGAGAAGACAACAAATTTTTCGCACTTCTGCTGCTCCAAACGCTTAACCAGAATGGCCTAGGGAAAAAATACACATACCGTTGTAATCGGGCGAGTTTCTACTTTCAGATGCAATAGGAATTTTTGGGTTAGGTCAATCCGTTCGCGAGATATGGGAGTTTGAAGCCAAGAAATGGTTGAGAAGGCAAAAAATTTTTCGCAATTCTGCTGCTCCAAACGCTTAACCAGAATGGCCTAGGGAAAAAATACACATACCGTTGTAATCGGGCGAGTTTCTACTTTCAGATGCAACAGGAATTTTTTGGTTAGGTCAATCCGTTCGCGGGATATGGGAGTTTGAAGCTAAGAAATGGTTGAGAAGACAACAAATTTTTCGCACTTCTGCTGCTCCAAACGCTTAACCAGAATGGCCTAGGGAAAAAATACACATACCGCTGTTATCGGGCGAGTTTCTACTTTCAGATACAATAGGAATTTTTGAGTTAAGTCAATCCGTTCGCGAGATATGGGTGTTTGAAGCCAAGAAATGGTTGAGAAAGCAAAGAATTTTTCGCAATTCAGCTGCTCCAAACGCTTAACCAGAATGGCCTAGGGGAAAAATACACATACCGCTGTAATCGGGCGAGTTTCTACTTTCAGACGCAACAGGAATTTTTGAGTTAGGTCAATCCGTTCGCGAGATATGGGAGTTTGAAGCCAAGGAATGGTTGAGAAGGCAAAATATTTTTCGCAATTCTGCTGCTCCAAACGCTTAACCAGAATGGCCTAGGGAAAAAATACACATACCGTTGTAATCGGGCGAGTTTCTACTTTCAGATGCAACAGGAATTTTTGGGTTAGGTCAATCCGTTCGCGAGATATGGGAGTTTGACGCTAAGAAATGGTTGAGAAGACAACAAATTTTTCGCAATTCTGCTGCTCCAAACGCTTAACCAGAATGGCCTAGGGAAAAAATACACATACCGTTGTAATCGGGCGAGATTCTACTTTCAGATGCAATAGGAATTTTTGGGTTAGGTCAATCCGTTCGCGAGATATGGGAGTTTGAAGCCAAGAAATGGTTGAGAAGGCAAAAAATTTTTCGCAATTCTGCTGCTCCAAACGCTTAACCAGAATGGCCTAGGGAAAAAATACACATACCGCTGTTATCGGGCGAGTTTCTACTTTCAGATACAATAGGAATTTTTGGGTTAAGTCAATCCGTTCGCGAGATATGGGAGTTTGAAGCCAAGAAATGGTTGAGAAAGCAAAGAATTTTTCGCAATTCAGCTGCTCCAAACGCTTAACCAGAATGGCCTAGGGAAAAAATACACATACCGCTGTTATCGGGCGAGTTTCTACTTTCAGATACAATAGGAATTTTTGGGTTAAGTCAATCCGTTCGCGAGATATGGGAGTTTGACGCTAAGAAATGGTTGAGAGGACAACAAATTTTTCGCAATTCTGCTGCTCCAAACGCTTAACCAGAGTGGCCTAGGGAAAAAATACACATACCGTTGTAATCGGGCGAGTTTCTACTTTCAGATGCAGTAGGAATTTTTGGGTTAGGTCAATCCGTTCGCGAGATATGGGAGTTTGAAGCCAAGAAATGGTTGAGAAGGCAAAAAATTTTTCACAATTCTGCTGCTCCACACGCTTAACAAGAATGGCCTAGGGAAAAAATACACATACCGTTGTAATCGGGCGAGTTTCTACATTCAGATGCAACAGGAATTTTTTGGTTAGGTCAATCCGTTCGCGAGATATGGGAGTTTGAAGCTAAGAAATGGTTGAGAAGACAACAAATTTTTCGCACTTCTGCTGCTCCAAACGCTTAACCAGAATGGCCTAGGGAAAAAATACACATACCGTTGTAATCGGGCGAGTTAAAACTTTCAGTTGCAACAGGAATTTTTGGGTTAGGTCAATCCGTTCGCGAGATATGGGAGTTTGAATCCAAGAAATGGTTGAGAAGGCAAAAAATTTTTCACAATTCTGCTGCTCCACACGCTTAACCAGAATGGCCTAGGGAAAAAATACACATACCGTTGTAATCGGGCGAGTTTCTACTTTCAGATGCAACAGGAATTTTTGGGTTAGGACAATCCGTTCGCGAGATATGGGAGTTTGAAGCCAAGAAATGGTTGAGAAGGCAGAAAATTTTTCGCAATTCTGCTGTTCCAAACGCTTAACAAGAATGGCCTAGGGAAAAAATACACATACCGTTGTAATCGGGCGAGTTTCTACTTTCAGATGCAACAGGAATTTTTTGGTTAGGTCAATCCGTTCGCGGGATATGGGAGTTTGAAGCTAAGAAATGGTTGAGAAAGCAAAGAATTTTTCGCAATTCAGCTGCTCCAAACGCTTAACCAGAATGGCCTAGGGAAAAAATACACATACCGCTGTAATCGGGCGAGTTTCTACTTTCAGACGCAACAGGAATTTTTGAGTTAGGTCAATCCGTTCGCGAGATATGGGAGTTTGAAGCCAAGGAATGGTTGAGAAGGCAAAATATTTTTCGCAATTCTGCTGCTCCAAACGCTTAACCAGAATGGCCTAGGGAAAAAATACACATACCGTTGTAATCGGGCGAGTTTCTACTTTCAGATGCAACAGGAATTTTTGGGTTAGGTCAATCCGTTCGCGAGATATGGGAGTTTGAAGCCAAGGAATGGTTGAGAAGGCAAAATATTTTTCGCAATTCTGCTGCTCCAAACGCTTAACCAGAATGGCCTAGGGAAAAAATACACATACCATTGTAATCGGGCGAGTTTCTACTTTCAGATGCAACAGGAATTTTTGGGTTATGTCAATCCGTTCGCGAGATATGGGAGTTTGACGCTAAGAAATTGTTGAGGAGACATCAAATTTTTCGCAATTCTGCTGCTCCAAACGCTGAACCAGATTGGCCTAGGGAAAAAATACACATACCGCTGTAATCGGGCGAGTTTCTACTTTCAGATGCAGTAGGAATTTTTGGGTTAGGTCAATCAGTTCGCGAGATATGGGAGTTTGAAGCCAAGAAATGGTTGAGAAGGCAAAAAATTTTTCGCAATTCTGCTGCTCCAAACGCTTAACAAGAATGGCCTAGGGAAAAAATACACATACCGTTGTAATCGGGCGAGTTTCTACTTTCAGTTGCAACAGGAATTTTTGGGTTAGGTCAATCCGTTCGCGAGATATGGGAGTTTGACGCTAAGAAATGGTTGAGAGGACAACAAATTTTTCGCAATTCTGCTGCTCCAAACGCTTAACCAGAGTGGCCTAGGGAAAAAATACACATACCGTTGTAATCGGGCGAGTTTCTACTTTCAGATGCAGTAGGAATTTTTGGGTTAGGTCAATCCGTTCGCGAGATATGGGAGTTTGAAGCCAAGAAATGGTTGAGAAGGCAAAAAATTTTTCACAATTCTGCTGCTCCACACGCTTAACAAGAATGGCCTAGGGAAAAAATACACATACCGTTGTAATCGGGCGAGTTTCTACATTCAGATGCAACAGGAATTTTTTGGTTAGGTCAATCCGTTCGCGAGATATGGGAGTTTGAAGCTAAGAAATGGTTGAGAAGACAACAAATTTTTCGCACTTCTGCTGCTCCAAACGCTTAACCAGAATGGCCTAGGGAAAAAATACACATACCGTTGTAATCGGGCGAGTTAAAACTTTCAGTTGCAACAGGAATTTTTGGGTTAGGTCAATCCGTTCGCGAGATATGGGAGTTTGAATCCAAGAAAAGGTTGAGAAGGCAAAAAATTTTTCACAATTCTGCTGCTCCACACGCTTAACCAGAATGGCCTAGGGAAAAAATACACATACCGTTGTAATCGGGCGAGTTTCTACTTTCAGATGCAACAGGAATTTTTGGGTTAGGACAATCCGTTCGCGAGATATGGGAGTTTGAAGCCAAGAAATGGTTGAGAAGGCAGAAAATTTTTCGCAATTCTGCTGTTCCAAACGCTTAACAAGAATGGCCTAGGGAAAAAATACACATACCGTTGTAATCGGGCGAGTTTCTACTTTCAGATGCAACAGGAATTTTTTGGTTAGGTCAATCCGTTCGCGGGATATGGGAGTTTGAAGCTAAGAAATGGTTGAGAAAGCAAAGAATTTTTCGCAATTCAGCTGCTCCAAACGCTTAACCAGAATGGCCTAGGGAAAAAATACACATACCGCTGTAATCGGGCGAGTTTCTACTTTCAGACGCAACAGGAATTTTTGAGTTAGGTCAATCCGTTCGCGAGATATGGGAGTTTGAAGCCAAGGAATGGTTGAGAAGGCAAAATATTTTTCGCAATTCTGCTGCTCCAAACGCTTAACCAGAATGGCCTAGGGAAAAAATACACATACCGTTGTAATCGGGCGAGTTTCTACTTTCAGATGCAACAGGAATTTTTGGGTTAGGTCAATCCGTTCGCGAGATATGGGAGTTTGACGCTAAGAAATGGTTGAGAAGACAACAAATTTTTCGCAATTCTGCTGCTCCAAACGCTTAACCAGAATGGCCTAGGGAAAAAATACACATACCGTTGTAATCGGGCGAGATTCTACTTTCAGATGCAATAGGAATTTTTGGGTTAGGTCAATCCGTTCGCGAGATATGGGAGTTTGAAGCCAAGAAATGGTTGAGAAGGCAAAAAATTTTTCGCAATTCTGCTGCTCCAAACGCTTAACCAGAATGGCCTAGGGAAAAAATACACATACCGCTGTTATCGGGCGAGTTTCTACTTTCAGATACAATAGGAATTTTTGGGTTAAGTCAATCCGTTCGCGAGATACGGGAGTTTGAAGCCAAGAAATGGTTGAGAAAGCAAAGAATTTTTCGCAATTCAGCTGCTCCAAACGCTTAACCAGAATGGCCTAGGGAAAAAATACACATACCGCTGTAATCGGGCGAGTTTCTACTTTCAGACCCAACAGGAATTTTTGAGTTAGGTCAATCCGTTCGCGAGATATGGGAGTTTGAAGCCAAGGAATGGTTGAGAAGGCAAAATATTTTTCGCAATTCTGCTGCTCCAAACGCTTAACCAGAATGGCCTAGGGAAAAAATACACATACCGTTGTAATCGGGCGAGTTTCTACTTTCAGATGCAACAGGAATTTTTGGGTTAGGTCAATCCGTTCGCGAGATATGGGAGTTTGACACTAAGAAATGGTTGAGAAGACAACAAATTTTTCGCAATTCTGCTGCTCCAAACGCTTAACCAGAATGGCCTAGGGAAAAAATACACATACCGTTGTAATCGGGCGAGATTCTACTTTCAGATGCAATAGGAATTTTTGGGTTAGGTCAATCCGTTCGCGAGATATGGGAGTTTGAAGCCAAGAAATGGTTGAGAAGGCAAAAAATTTTTCGCAATTCTGCTGCTCCAAACGCTTAACCAGAATGGCCTAGGGAAAAAATACACATACCGCTGTTATCGGGCGAGTTTCTACTTTCAGATACAATAGGAATTTTTGGGTTAGGTCGATCCGTTCGCGAGATATGGGAGTTTGAAGCCAAGAATTGGTTGAGAAAGCAAAAAATTTTTCGCAATTCAGCTGCTCCAAACGCTTAACCAGAATGGCCTAGGGAAAAAATACACATACCGCTGTAATCGGGCGAGTTTCTACTTTCAGATGCAATAGGAATTTTTGGGTTAGGTCAATCCGTTCGCGAGACATGGGAGTTTGAAGCCAAGGAATTGTTGAGAAGGCAAAAAATTTTTCGCAATTCTGCTGCTCCAAACGCTTAACCAGAATGGCCTAGGGAAAAAATACACATACCGCTGTAATCGGGCGAGTTTCTACTTTCAGACGCAACAGGAATTTTTGAGTTAGGTCAATCCGTTCGCGAGATATGGGAGTTTGACAGCAAGGAATGGTTGAGAAGGCGAAAAATTTTTCGCAATTCTGCTGCTCCAAACGCTTAACAAGAATGGCCTAGGGTAAAAATACACATACCGCTGTAATCGGGCGAGTTTCTACTTTCATACGCAACAGGAATTTTTGGGTTAGGTCAATTCGTTCGCGAGATATGGGAGTTTGACGCTAAGAAATGGTTGAGGAGACATCAAATTTTTCGCAATTCTGCTGCTCCAAACGCTTAACCAGAATGGCCTAGGGAAAAAATACACATACCGCTGTAATCGGGCGAGTTTCTACTTTCAGACGCAACAGGAATTTTTGAGTTAGGTCAATCCGTTCGCGAGATATGGGAGTTTGAAGCCAAGGAATGGTTGAGAAGGCGAAAAATTTTTCGCAATTCTGCTGCTCCAAACGCTTAACAAGAATGGCCTAGGGTAAAAATACACATACCGCTGTAATCGGGCGAGTTTCTACTTTCAGACGCAACAGGAATTTTTGAGTTAGGTCAATCCGTTCGCGAGATATGGGAGTTTGAAGCCAAGGAATGGTTGAGAAGGCAAAATATTTTTCGCAATTCTGCTGCTCCAAACGCTTAACCAGAACGGCCTAGGGAAAAAATACACATACCGTTGTAATCGGGCGAGTTTCTACTTTCAGATGCAACAGGAATTTTTGTGTTAGGTCAATCCGTTCGCGAGATATGGGAGTTTGACGCTAAGAAATGGTTGAGAAGACAACAAATTTTTCGCAATTCTGCTGCTCCAAACGCTTAACCAGAATGGCCTAGGGAAAAAATACACATACAGTTGTAATCGGGCGAGATTCTACTTTCAGATGCAATAGGAATTTTTGGGTTAGGTCAATCCGTTCGCGAGATATGGGAGTTTGAAGCCAAGAAATGGTTGAGAAAGCAAAAAATTTTTCGCAATTCTGCTGCTCCAAACGCTTAACCAGAATGGCCTAGGGAAAAAATACACATACCGCTGTTATCGGGCGAGTTTCTACTTTCAGATACAATAGGAATTTTTGGGTTAGGTCAATCCGTTCGCGAGATATGGGAGTTTGAAGCCAAGAATTGGTTGAGAAAGCAAAAAATTTTTCGCAATTCAGCTGCTCCAAACGCTTAACCAGAATGGCCTAGGGAAAAAATACACATACCGCTGTAATCGGGCGAGTTTCTACTTTCAGACGCAACAGGAATTTTTGAGTTAGGTCAATCCGTTCGCGAGATATGGGAGTTTGACAGCAAGGAATGGTTGAGAAGGCGAAAAATTTTTCGCAATTCTGCTGCTCCAAACGCTTAACAAGAATGGCCTAGGGTAAAAATACACATACCGCTGTAATCGGGCGAGTTTCTACTTTCAGACGCAACAGGAATTTTTGGGTTAGGTCAATTCGTTCGCGAGATATGGGAGTTTGACGCTAAGAAATGGTTGAGGAGACATCAAATTTTTCGCAATTCTGCTGCTCCAAACGCTTAACCAGAATGGCCTAGGGAAAAAATACACATACCGCTGTAATCGGGCGAGTTTCTACCTTCAGACGCAACAGGAATTTTTGAGTTAGGTCAATCCGTTCGCGAGATATGGGAGTTTGAAGCCAAGGAATGGTTGAGAAGGCGAAAAATTTTTCGCAATTCTGCTGCTCCAAACGCTTAACAAGAATGGCCTAGGGTAAAAATACACATACCGCTGTAATCGGGCGAGTTTCTACTTTCAGACGCAACAGGAATTTTTGAGTTAGGTCAATCCGTTCGCGAGATATGGGAGTTTGAAGCCAAGGAATGGTTGAGAAGGCAAAAAATTTTTCGCAATTCAGCTGCTCCAAACGCTTAACCAGAATGGCCTAGGGAAAAAATACACAAACCGCTGTAATCGGGCGAGTTTCTACTTTCAGATGCAGTAGGAATTTTTGGGTTAGGTCAATCCGTTCGCGAGATATGGGAGTTTGAAGCCAAGAAATGGTTGAGAAGGCAAAAAATTTTTCGCAATTCTGCTGCTCCAAACGCTTAACAAGAATGGCCTAGGGAAAAAATACACATACCGTTGTAATTGGGCGAGTTTCTACTTTCAGACGCTACAGGAATTTTTGGGTTAGGTCAATCCGTTCGCGAGGTATGGGAGTTTGACGCTAAGAAATGGTTGAGAGGACAACAAATTTTTCGCAATTCTGCTGCTCCAAACGCTTAACCAGAATGGCCTAGGGAAAAAATACACATACCGTTGTAATCGGGCGAGTTTCTACTTTCAGATGCAGTAGGAATTTTTGGGTTAGGTCAATCCGTTCGCGAGATATGGGAGTTTGACACCAAGGAATGGTTGAGAAGGCGAAAAATTTTTCGCAATTCAGCTGCTCCAAACGCTTAACAAGAATGGCCTAGGGTAAAAATACACATACCGCTGTAATCGGGCGAGTTTCTACTTTCAGACGCAACAGGAATTTTTGAGTTAGGTCAATCCGTTCGCGAGATATGGGAGTTTGAAGCCAAGGAATGGTTGAGAAGGCGAAAAATTTTTCGCAATTCTGCTGCTCCAAACGCTTAACCAGAATGGCCTAGGGAAAAAATACACATACCGTTGTAATCGGGCGAGTTTCTACTTTCAGATGCAACAGGAATTTTTGGGTTAGGTCAATCCGTTCGCGAGATATGGGAGTTTGACGCTAAGAAATGGTTGAGGAGACATCAAATTTTTCGCAATTCTGCTGCTCCAAACGCTTAACCAGAATGGCCTAGGGAAAAAATACACATACCGCTGTAATCGGGCGAGTTTCTACTTTCAGACGCAACAGGAATTTTTGAGTTAGGTCAATCCGTTCGCGAGATATGGGAGTTTGAAGCCAAGGAATGGTTGAGAAGGCGAAAAATTTTTCGCAATTCTGCTGCTCCAAACGCTTAACCAGAATGGCCTAGGGAAAAAATACACAAACCGTTGTAATCGGGCGAGTTTCTACTTTCAGATGCAACAGGAATTTTTGGGTTAGGTCAATCCGTTCGCGAGATATGGGAGTTTGACGCTAAGAAATGGTTGAGGAGACATCAAATTTTTCGCAATTCTGCTGCTCCAAACGCTTAACCAGAATGGCCTAGGGAAAAAATACACATACCGCTGTAATCGGGCGAGTTTCTACTTTCAGACGCAACAGGAATTTTTGAGTTAGGTCAATCCGTTCGCGAGATATGGGAGTTTGAAGCCAAGGAATGGTTGAGAAGGCGAAAAATTTTTCGCAATTCTGCTGCTCCAAACGCTTAACAAGAATGGCCTAGTGTAAAAATACACACACCGCTGTAATCGGGCGAGTTTCTGCTTTCAGACGCAACAGGAATTTTTGAGTTAGGTCAATCCGTTCGCGAGATATGGGAGTTTGAAGCCAAGGAATGGTTGAGAAGGCAAAAAATTTTTCGCAATTCAGCTGCTCCAAACGCTTAACCAGAATGGCCTAGGGAAAAAATACACATACCGCTGTAATCGGGCGAGTTTCTACTTTCAGATGCAATAGGAATTTTTTGGTTAGGTCAATCCGTTCGCGAGATATGGGAGTTTGAAGCCAAGAAATGGTTGAGAAGGCAAAAAATTTTTCGCAATTCTGCTGCTCCAAACGCTTAACAAGAATGGCCTAGGGAAAAAATATACATACCGTTGTAATTGGGCGAGTTTCTACTTTCAGACGCTACAGGAATTTTTGGGTTAGGTCAATCCGTTCGCGAGGTATGGGAGTTTGACGCTAAGAAATGGTTGAGAGGACAACAAATTTTTCGCAATTCTGCTGCTCCAAACGCTTAACCAGAATTGCCTAGGGAAAAAATACACATACCGTTGTAATCGGGCGAGTTTCTACTTTCAGATGCAGTAGGAATTTTTGGGTTAGGTCAATCCGATCGCGAGATATGGGAGTTTGACACCAAGGAATGGTTGAGAAGGCGAAAAATTTTTCGCAATTCTGCTGCTCCAAACGCTTAACAAGAATGGCCTAGGGTAAAAATACACATACCGCTGTAATCGGGCGAGTTTCTACTTTCAGACGCAACAGGAATTTTTGAGTTAGGTCAATCCGTTCGCGAGATATGGGAGTTTGAAGCGAAGGAATGGTTGAGAAGGCGAAAAATTTTTCGCAATTCTGCTGCTCCAAACGCTTAACCAGAATGGCCTAGGGAAAAAATACACATACCGTTGTAATCGGGCGAGTTTCTACTTTCAGATGCAACAGGAATTTTTGGGTTAGGTCAATCCGTTCGCGAGATATGGGAGTTTGACGCTAAGAAATGGTTGAGGAGACATCAAATTTTTCGCAATTCTGCTGCTCCAAACGCTTAACCAGAATGGCCTAGGGAAAAAATACACATACCGCTGTAATCGGGCGAGTTTCTACTTTCAGACGCAACAGGAATTTTTGAGTTAGGTCAATCCGTTCGCGAGATATGGGAGTTTGAAGCCAAGGAATGGTTGAGAAGGCGAAAAATTTTTCGCAATTCTGCTGCTCCAAACGCTTAACAAGAATGGCCTAGTGTAAAAATACACACACCGCTGTAATCGGGCGAGTTTCTGCTTTCAGACGCAACAGGAATTTTTGAGTTAGGTCAATCCGTTCGCGAGATATGGGAGTTTGAAGCCAAGGAATGGTTGAGAAGGCAAAAAATTTTTCGCAATTCAGCTGCTCCAAACGCTTAACCAGAATGGCCTAGGGAAAAAATACACATACCGCTGTAATCGGGCGAGTTTCTACTTTCAGATGCAATAGGAATTTTTGGGTTAGGTCAATCCGTTCGCGAGATATGGGAGCTTGAAGCCAAGAAATGGTTGAGAAGGCAAAAAATTTTTCGCAATTCTGCTGCTCCAAACGCTTAACCAGAATGGCCTAGGGAAAAAATACACATACCGTTGTAATCGGGGGAGTTTCTACTTTCAGATGCAACAGGAATTTTTGGGTTAGGTCAATCCGTTCGCGAGATATGGGAGTTTGACGTTAAGAAATGGTTAAGAGGACAACAAATTTTTCGCAATTCTGCTGCTCCAAACGCTTAACCAGAATGGCCTAGGGAAAAAATACACATACCGTTGTAATCGGGCGAGTTTCTACTTTCAGATGCAGTAGGAATTTTTGGGTTAGGTCAATCCGTTCGCGAGATATGGGAGTTTGAAGCCAAGAAATGGTTGAGAAGGCAAAAAATTTTTCGCAATTCTGCTGCTCCAAACGCTTAACAAGAATGGCCTAGGGAAAAAATACACATACCGTTGTAATTGGGCGAGTTTCTACTTTCAGACGCTACAGGAATTTTTGGGTTAGGTCAATCCGTTCGCGAGGTATGGGAGTTTGACGCTAAGAAATGGTTGAGAGGACAACAAATTTTTCGCAATTCTGCTGCTCCAAACGCTTAACCAGAATGGCCTAGGGAAAAAATACACATACCGTTGTAATCGGGCGAGTTTCTACTTTCAGATGCAGTAGGAATTTTTGGGTTAGGTCAATCCGTTCGCGAGATATGGGAGTTTGACACCAAGGAATGGTTGAGAAGGCGAAAAATTTTTCGCAATTCTGCTGCTCCAAACGCTTAACAAGAATGGCCTAGGGTAAAAATACACATACCGCTGTAATCGGGCGAGTTTCTACTTTCAGACGCAACAGGAATTTTTGAGTTAGGTCAATCCGTTCGCGAGATATGGGAGTTTGAAGCGAAGGAATGGTTGAGAAGGCGAAAAATTTTTCGCAATTCTGCTGCTCCAAACGCTTAACCAGAATGGCCTAGGGAAAAAATACACATACCGTTGTAATCGGGCGAGTTTCTACTTTCAGATGCAACAGGAATTTTTGGGTTAGGTCAATCCGTTCGCGAGATATGGGAGTTTGACGCTAAGAAATGGTTGAGGAGACATCAAATTTTTCGCAATTCTGCTGCTCCAAACGCTTAACCAGAATGGCCTAGGGAAAAAATACACATACCGCTGTAATCGGGCGAGTTTCTACTTTCAGACGCAACAGGAATTTTTGAGTTAGGTCAATCCGTTCGCGAGATATGGGAGTTTGAAGCCAAGGAATGGTTGAGAAGGCGAAAAATTTTTCGCAATTCTGCTGCTCCAAACGCTTAACCAGAATGGCCTAGGGAAAAAATACACATACCGTTGTAATCGGGCGAGTTTCTACTTTCAGATGCAACAGGAATTTTTGAGTTAGGTCAATCCGTTCGCGAGATATGGGAGTTTGAAGCGAAGGAATGGTTGAGAAGGCGAAAAATTTTTCGCAATTCTGCTGCTCCAAACGCTTAACCAGAATGGCCTAGGGAAAAAATACACATACCGTTGTAATCGGGCGAGTTTCTACATTCAGATGCAACAGGAATTTTTGGGTTAGGTCAATCCGTTCGCGAGATATGGGAGTTTGACTCTAAGAAATGGTTGAGGAGACATCAAATTTTTCGCAATTCTGCTGCTCCAAACGCTTAACCAGAATGGCCTAGGGAAAAAATACACATACCGCTGTAATCGGGCGAGTTTCTACTTTCAGACGCAACAGGAATTTTTGAGTTAGGTCAATCCGTTCGCGAGATATGGGAGTTTGAAGCCAAGGAATGGTTGAGAAGGCGAAAAATTTTTCGCAATTCTGCTGCTCCAAACGCTTAACCAGAATGGCCTAGGGAAAAAATACACAAACCGTTGTAATCGGGCGAGTTTCTACTTTCAGACGCAACAGGAATTTTTGAGTTAGGTCAATCCGTTCGCGAGATATGGGAGTTTGAAGCCAAGGAATGGTTGAGAAGGCGAAAAATTTTTCGCAATTCTGCTGCTCCAAACGCTTAACCAGAATGGCCTAGGGAAAAAATACACAAACCGTTGTAATCGGGCGAGTTTCTACTTTCAGATGCAACAGGAATTTTTGGGTTAGGTCAATCCGTTCGCGAGATATGGGAGTTTGACGCTAAGAAATGGTTGAGGAGACATCAAATTTTTCGCAATTCTGCTGCTCCAAACGCTTAACCAGAATGGCCTAGGGACAAAATACACATACCGCTGTAATCGGGCGAGTTTCTACTTTCAGACGCAACAGGAATTTTTGAGTTAGGTCAATCCGTTCGCGAGATATGGGAGTTTGAAGCCAAGGAATGGTTGAGAAGGCGAAAAATTTTTCGCAATTCTGCTGCTCCAAACGCTTAACAAGAATGGCCTACTGTAAAAATACACACACCGCTGTAATCGGGCGAGTTTCTGCTTTCAGACGCAACAGGAATTTTTGAGTTAGGTCAATCCGTTCGCGAGATATGGGAGTTTGAAGCCAAGGAATGGTTGAGAAGGCAAAAAATTTTTCGCAATTCAGCTGCTCCAAACGCTTAACCAGAATGGCCTAGGGAAAAAATACACATACCGCTGTAATCGGGCGAGTTTCTACTTTCAGATGCAATAGGAATTTTTGGGTTAGGTCAATCCGTTCGCGAGATATGGGAGTTTGAAGCCAAGAAATGGTTGAGAAGGCAAAAAATTTTTCGCAATTCTGCTGCTCCAAACGCTTAACAAGAATGGCCTAGGGAAAAAATATACATACCGTTGTAATTGGGCGAGTTTCTACTTTCAGACGCTACAGGAATTTTTGGGTTAGGTCAATCCGTTCGCGAGGTATGGGAGTTTGACGCTAAGAAATGGTTGAGAGGACAACAAATTTTTCGCAATTCTGCTGCTCCAAACGCTTAACCAGAATTGCCTAGGGAAAAAATACACATACCGTTGTAATCGGGCGAGTTTCTACTTTCAGATGCAGTAGGAATTTTTGGGTTAGGTCAATCCGATCGCGAGATATGGGAGTTTGACACCAAGGAATGGTTGAGAAGGCGAAAAATTTTTCGCAATTCTGCTGCTCCAAACGCTTAACAAGAATGGCCTAGGGTAAAAATACACATACCGCTGTAATCGGGCGAGTTTCTACTTTCAGACGCAACAGGAATTTTTGAGTTAGGTCAATCCGTTCGCGAGATATGGGAGTTTGAAGCGAAGGAATGGTTGAGAAGGCGAAAAATTTTTCGCAATTCTGCTGCTCCAAACGCTTAACCAGAATGGCCTAGGGAAAAAATACACATACCGTTGTAATCGGGCGAGTTTCTACTTTCAGATGCAACAGGAATTTTTGGGTTAGGTCAATCCGTTCGCGAGATATGGGAGTTTGACGCTAAGAAATGGTTGAGGAGACATCAAATTTTTCGCAATTCTGCTGCTCCAAACGCTTAACCAGAATGGCCTAGGGAAAAAATACACATACCGCTGTAATCGGGCGAGTTTCTACTTTCAGACGCAACAGGAATTTTTGAGTTAGGTCAATCCGTTCGCGAGATATGGGAGTTTGAAGCCAAGGAATGGTTGAGAAGGCGAAAAATTTTTCGCAATTCTGCTGCTCCAAACGCTTAACCAGAATGGCCTAGGGAAAAAATACACATACCGTTGTAATCGGGGGAGTTTCTACTTTCAGATGCAACAGGAATTTTTGGGTTAGGTCAATCCGTTCGCGAGATATGGGAGTTTGACGCTATGAAATGGTTGAGGAGACATCAAATTTTTCGCAATTCTGCTGCTCCAAACGCTTAACCAGAATGGCCTAGGGAAAAAATACACATACCGCTGTAATCGGGCGAGTTTCTACTTTCAGACGCAACAGGAATTTTTGAGTTAGGTCAATCCGTTCGCGAGATATGGGAGTTTGAAGCCAAGGAATGGTTGAGAAGGCGAAAAATTTTTCGCAATTCTGCTGCTCCAAACGCTTAACAAGAATGGCCTAGTGTAAAAATACACACACCGCTGTAATCGGGCGAGTTTCTGCTTTCAGACGCAACAGGAATTTTTGAGTTAGGTCAATCCGTTCGCGAGATATGGGAGTTTGAAGCCAAGGAATGGTTGAGAAGGCAAAAAATTTTTCGCAATTCAGCTGCTCCAAACGCTTAACCAGAATGGCCTAGGGAAAAAATACACATACCGCTGTAATCGGGCGAGTTTCTACTTTCAGATGCAATAGGAATTTTTGGGTTAGGTCAATCCGTTCGCGAGATATGGGAGCTTGAAGCCAAGAAATGGTTGAGAAGGCAAAAAATTTTTCGCAATTCTGCTGCTCCAAACGCTTAACCAGAATGGCCTAGGGAAAAAATACACATACCGTTGTAATCGGGGGAGTTTCTACTTTCAGATGCAACAGGAATTTTTGGGTTAGGTCAATCCGTTCGCGAGATATGGGAGTTTGACGTTAAGAAATGGTTAAGAGGACAACAAATTTTTCGCAATTCTGCTGCTCCAAACGCTTAACCAGAATGGCCTAGGGAAAAAATACACATACCGTTGTAATCGGGCGAGTTTCTACTTTCAGATGCAGTAGGAATTTTTGGGTTAGGTCAATCCGTTCGCGAGATATGGGAGTTTGAAGCCAAGAAATGGTTGAGAAGGCAAAAAATTTTTCGCAATTCTGCTGCTCCAAACGCTTAACAAGAATGGCCTAGGGAAAAAATACACATACCGTTGTAATTGGGCGAGTTTCTACTTTCAGACGCTACAGGAATTTTTGGGTTAGGTCAATCCGTTCGCGAGGTATGGGAGTTTGACGCTAAGAAATGGTTGAGAGGACAACAAATTTTTCGCAATTCTGCTGCTCCAAACGCTTAACCAGAATGGCCTAGGGAAAAAATACACATACCGTTGTAATCGGGCGAGTTTCTACTTTCAGATGCAGTAGGAATTTTTGGGTTAGGTCAATCCGTTCGCGAGATATGGGAGTTTGACACCAAGGAATGGTTGAGAAGGCGAAAAATTTTTCGCAATTCTGCTGCTCCAAACGCTTAACAAGAATGGCCTAGGGTAAAAATACACATACCGCTGTAATCGGGCGAGTTTCTACTTTCAGACGCAACAGGAATTTTTGAGTTAGGTCAATCCGTTCGCGAGATATGGGAGTTTGAAGCGAAGGAATGGTTGAGAAGGCGAAAAATTTTTCGCAATTCTGCTGCTCCAAACGCTTAACCAGAATGGCCTAGGGAAAAAATACACATACCGTTGTAATCGGGCGAGTTTCTACTTTCAGATGCAACAGGAATTTTTGGGTTAGGTCAATCCGTTCGCGAGATATGGGAGTTTGACGCTAAGAAATGGTTGAGGAGACATCAAATTTTTCGCAATTCTGCTGCTCCAAACGCTTAACCAGAATGGCCTAGGGAAAAAATACACATACCGCTGTAATCGGGCGAGTTTCTACTTTCAGACGCAACAGGAATTTTTGAGTTAGGTCAATCCGTTCGCGAGATATGGGAGTTTGAAGCCAAGGAATGGTTGAGAAGGCGAAAAATTTTTCGCAATTCTGCTGCTCCAAACGCTTAACCAGAATGGCCTAGGGAAAAAATACACATACCGTTGTAATCGGGCGAGTTTCTACTTTCAGATGCAACAGGAATTTTTGAGTTAGGTCAATCCGTTCGCGAGATATGGGAGTTTGAAGCGAAGGAATGGTTGAGAAGGCGAAAAATTTTTCGCAATTCTGCTGCTCCAAACGCTTAACCAGAATGGCCTAGGGAAAAAATACACATACCGTTGTAATCGGGCGAGTTTCTACATTCAGATGCAACAGGAATTTTTGGGTTAGGTCAATCCGTTCGCGAGATATGGGAGTTTGACTCTAAGAAATGGTTGAGGAGACATCAAATTTTTCGCAATTCTGCTGCTCCAAACGCTTAACCAGAATGGCCTAGGGAAAAAATACACATACCGCTGTAATCGGGCGAGTTTCTACTTTCAGACGCAACAGGAATTTTTGAGTTAGGTCAATCCGTTCGCGAGATATGGGAGTTTGAAGCCAAGGAATGGTTGAGAAGGCGAAAAATTTTTCGCAATTCTGCTGCTCCAAACGCTTAACCAGAATGGCCTAGGGAAAAAATACACAAACCGTTGTAATCGGGCGAGTTTCTGCTTTCAGACGCAACAGGAATTTTTGAGTTAGGTCAATCCGTTCGCGAGATATGGGAGTTTGAAGCCAAGGAATGGTTGAGAAGGCAAAAAATTTTTCGCAATTCAGCTGCTCCAAACGCTTAACCAGAATGGCCTAGGGAAAAAATACACATACCGGTGTAATCGGGCGAGTTTCTACTTTCAGATGCAATAGGAATTTTTGGGTTAGGTCAATCCGTTCGCGAGATATGGGAGTTTGAAGCCAAGAAATGGTTGAGAAGGCAACAAATTTTTCGCAATTCTGCTGCTCCAAACGCTTAACAAGAATGGCCTAGGGAAAAAATATACATACCGTTGTAATTGGGCGAGTTTCTACTTTCAGACGCTACAGGAATTTTTGGGTTAGGTCAATCCGTTCGCGAGGTATGGGAGTTTGACGCTAAGAAATGGTTGAGAGGACAACAAATTTTTCGCAATTCTGCTGCTCCAAACGCTTAACCAGAATGGCCTAGGGAAAAAATACACATACCGTTGTAATCGGGCGAGTTTCTACTTTCAGATGCAGTAGGAATTTTTGGGTTAGGTCAATCCGTTCGCGAGATATGGGAGTTTGACACCAAGGAATGGTTGAGAAGGCGAAAAATTTTTCGCGATTCTGCTGCTCCAAACGCTTAACAAGAATGGCCTAGGGTAAAAATACACATACCGCTGTAATCGGGCGAGTTTCTACTTTCAGACGCAACAGGAATTTTTGAGTTAGGTCAATCCGTTCGCGAGATATGGGAGTTTGAAGCGAAGGAATGGTTGAGAAGGCGAAAAATTTTTCGCAATTCTGCTGCTCCAAACGCTTAACCAGAATGGCCTAGGGAAAAAATACACATACCGTTGTAATCGGGCGAGTTTCTACTTTCAGATGCAACAGGAATTTTTGGGTTAGGTCAATCCGTTCGCGAGATATGGGAGTTTGACGCTAAGAAATGGTTGAGGAGACATCAAATTTTTCGCAATTCTGCTGCTCCAAACGCTTAACCAGAATGGCCTAGGGAAAAAATACACATACCGCTGTAATCGGGCGAGTTTCTACTTTCAGACGCAACAGGAATTTTTGAGTTAGGTCAATCCGTTCGCGAGATATGGGAGTTTGAAGCCAAGGAATGGTTGAGAAGGCGAAAAATTTTTCGCAATTCTGCTGCTCCAAACGCTTAACCAGAATGGCCTAGGGAAAAAATACACATACCGTTGTAATCGGGCGAGTTTCTACTTTCAGATGCAACAGGAATTTTTGGGATAGGTCAATCCGTTCGCGAGATATGGGAGTTTGACGCTAAGAAATGGTTGAGGAGACATCAAATTTTTCGCAATTCTGCTGCTCCAAACGCTTAACCAGAATGGCCTAGGGAAAAAATACACATACCGCTGTAATCGGGCGAGTTTCTACTTTCAGACGCAACAGGAATTTTTGAGTTAGGTCAATCCATTCGCGAGATATGGGAGTTTGAAGCCAAGGAATGGTTGAGAAGGCGAAAAATTTTTCGCAATTCTGCTGCTCCAAACGCTTAACAAGAATGGCCTAGTGTAAAAATACACACACCGCTGTAATCGGGCGAGTTTCTGCTTTCAGACGCAACAGGAATTTTTGAGTTAGGTCAATCCGTTCGCGAGATATGGGAGTTTGAAGCCAAGGAATGGTTGAGAAGGCAAAAAATTTTTCGCAATTCAGCTGCTCCAAACGCTTAACCAGAATGGCCTAGGGAAAAAATACAAATACCGCTGTAATCGGGCGAGTTTCTACTTTCAGATGCAATAGGAATTTTTGGGTTAGGTCAATCCGTTCGCGAGATATGGGAGTTTGAAGCCAAGAAATGGTTGAGAAGGCAAAAAATTTTTCGCAATTCTGCTGCTCCAAACGCTTAACCAGAATGGCCTAGGGAAAAAATACACATACCGTTGTAATCGGGGGAGTTTCTACTTTCAGATGCAACAGGAATTTTTGGGTTAGGTCAATCCGTTCGCGAGATATGGGAGTTTGACGTTAAGAAATGGTTAAGAGGACAACAAATTTTTCGCAATTCTGCTGCTCCAAACGCTTAACCAGAATGGCCTAGGGAAAAAATACACATACCGTTGTAATCGGGCGAGTTTCTACTTTCAGATGCAGTAGGAATTTTTGGGTTAGGTCAATCCGTTCGCGAGATATGGGAGTTTGAAGCCAAGAAATGGTTGAGAAGGCAAAAAATTTTTCGCAATTCTGCTGCTCCAAACGCTTAACAAGAATGGCCTAGGGAAAAAATACACATACCGTTGTAATTGGGCGAGTTTCTACTTTCAGACGCTACAGGAATTTTTGGGTTAGGTCAATCCGTTCGCGAGGTATGGGAGTTTGACGCTAAGGAATGGTTGAGAGGACAACAAATTTTTCGCAATTCTGCTGCTCCAAACGCTTAACCAGAATGGCCTAGGGAAAAAATACACATACCGTTGTAATCGGGCGAGTTTCTACTTTCAGATGCAGTAGGAATTTTTGGGTTAGGTCAATCCGTTCGCGAGATATGGGAGTTTGACACCAAGGAATGGTTGAGAAGGCGAAAAATTTTTCGCAATTCTGCTGCTCCAAACGCTTAACAAGAATGGCCTAGGGTAAAAATACACATACCGCTGTAATCGGGCGAGTTTCTACTTTCAGACGCAACAGGAATTTTTGAGTTAGGTCAATCCGTTCGCGAGATATGGGAGTTTGAAGCGAAGGAATGGTTGAGAAGGCGAAAAATTTTTCGCAATTCTGCTGCTCCAAACGCTTAACCAGAATGGCCTAGGGAAAAAATACACAAACCGTTGTAATCGGGCGAGTTTCTACTTTCAGATGCAACAGGAATTTTTGGGTTAGGTCAATCCGTTCGCGAGATATGGGAGTTTGACGCTAAGAAATGGTTGAGGAGACATCAAATTTTTCGCAATTCTGCTGCTCCAAACGCTTAACCAGAATGGCCTAGGGAAAAAATACACATACCGCTGTAATCGGGCGAGTTTCTACTTTCAGACGCAACAGGAATTTTTGAGTTAGGTCAATCCGTTCGCGAGATATGTGAGTTTGAAGCCAAGGAATGGTTGAGAAGGCGAAAAATTTTTCGCAATTCTGCTGCTCCAAACGCTTAACAAGAATGGCCTAGTGTAAAAATACACACACCGCTGTAATCGGGCGAGTTTCTGCTTTCAGACGCAACAGGAATTTTTGAGTTAGGTCAATCCGTTCGCGAGATATGGGAGTTTGAAGCCAAGGAATGGTTGAGAAGGCAAAAAATTTTTCGCAATTCAGCTGCTCCAAACGCTTAACCAGAATGGCCTAGGGAAAAAATACACATACCGCTGTAATCGGGCGAGTTTCTACTTTCAGATGCAATAGGAATTTTTGGGTTAGGTCAATCCGTTCGCGAGATATGGGAGTTTGAAGCCAAGAAATGGTTGAGAAGGCAAAAAATTTTTCGCAATTCTGCTGCTCCAAACGCTTAACAAGAATGGCCTAGGGAAAAAATATACATACCGTTGTAATTGGGCGAGTTTCTACTTTCAGACGCTACAGGAATTTTTGGGTTAGGTCAATCCGTTCGCGAGGTATGGGAGTTTGACGCTAAGAAATGGTTGAGAGGACAACAAATTTTTCGCAATTCTGCTGCTCCAAACGCTTAACCAGAATGGCCTAGGGAAAAAATACACATACCGTTGTAATCGGGCGAGTTTCTACTTTCAGATGCAGTAGGAATTTTTGGGTTAGGTCAATCCGTTCGCGAGATATGGGAGTTTGACACCAAGGAATGGTTGAGAAGGCGAAAAATTTTTCGCGATTCTGCTGCTCCAAACGCTTAACAAGAATGGCCTAGGGTAAAAATACACATACCGCTGTAATCGGGCGAGTTTCTACTTTCAGACGCAACAGGAATTTTTGAGTTAGGTCAATCCGTTCGCGAGATATGGGAGTTTGAAGCGAAGGAATGGTTGAGAAGGCGAAAAATTTTTCGCAATTCTGCTGCTCCAAACGCTTAACCAGAATGGCCTAGGGAAAAAATACACATACCGTTGTAATCGGGCGAGTTTCTACTTTCAGATGCAACAGGAATTTTTGGGTTAGGTCAATCCGTTCGCGAGATATGGGAGTTTGACGCTAAGAAATGGTTGAGGAGACATCAAATTTTTCGCAATTCTGCTGCTCCAAACGCTTAACCAGAATGGCCTAGGGAAAAAATACACATACCGCTGTAATCGGGCGAGTTTCTACTTTCAGACGCAACAGGAATTTTTGAGTTAGGTCAATCCGTTCGCGAGATATGGGAGTTTGAAGCCAAGGAATGGTTGAGAAGGCGAAAAATTTTTCGCAATTCTGCTGCTCCAAACGCTTAACCAGAATGGCCTAGGGAAAAAATACACATACCGTTGTAATCGGGCGAGTTTCTACTTTCAGATGCAACAGGAATTTTTGGGTTAGGTCAATCCGTTCGCGAGATATGGGAGTTTGACGCTAAGAAATGGTTGAGGAGACATCAAATTTTTCGCAATTCTGCTGCTCCAAACGCTTAACCAGAATGGCCTAGGGAAAAAATACACATACCGCTGTAATCGGGCGAGTTTCTACTTTCAGACGCAACAGGAATTTTTGAGTTAGGTCAATCCGTTCGCGAGATATGGGAGTTTGAAGCCAAGGAATGGTTGAGAAGGCGAAAAATTTTTCGCAATTCTGCTGCTCCAAACGCTTAACAAGAATGGCCTAGTGTAAAAATACACACACCGCTGTAATCGGGCGAGTTTCTGCTTTCAGACGCAACAGGAATTTTTGAGTTAGGTCAATCCGTTCGCGAGATATGGGAGTTTGAAGCCAAGGAATGGTTGAGAAGGCAAATAATTTTTCGCAATTCAGCTGCTCCAAACGCTTAACCAGAATGGCCTAGGGAAAAAATACACATACCGCTGTAATCGGGCGAGTTTCTACTTTCAGATGCAATAGGAATTTTTGGGTTAGGTCAATCCGTTCGCGAGATATGGGAGTTTGAAGCCAAGAAATGGTTGAGAAGGCAAAAAATTTTTCGCAATTCTGCTGCTCCAAACGCTTAACCAGAATGGCCTAGGGAAAAAATACACATACCGTTGTAATCGGGGGAGTTTCTACTTTCAGATGCAACAGGAATTTTTGGGTTAGGTCAATCCGTTCGCGAGATATGGGAGTTTGACGTTAAGAAATGGTTAAGAGGACAACAAATTTTTCGCAATTCTGCTGCTCCAAACGCTTAACCAGAATGGCCTAGGGAAAAAATACACATACCGTTGTAATCGGGCGAGTTTCTACTTTCAGATGCAGTAGGAATTTTTGGGTTAGGTCAATCCGTTCGCGAGATATGGGAGTTTGAAGCCAAGAAATGGTTGAGAAGGCAAAAAATTTTTCGCAATTCTGCTGCTCCAAACGCTTAACAAGAATGGCCTAGGGAAAAAATACACATACCGTTGTAATTGGGCGAGTTTCTACTTTCAGACGCTACAGGAATTTTTGGGTTAGGTCAATCCGTTCGCGAGGTATGGGAGTTTGACGCTAAGGAATGGTTGAGAGGACAACAAATTTTTCGCAATTCTGCTGCTCCAAACGCTTAACCAGAATGGCCTAGGGAAAAAATACACATACCGTTGTAATCGGGCGAGTTTCTACTTTCAGATGCAGTAGGAATTTTTGGGTTAGGTCAATCCGTTCGCGAGATATGGGAGTTTGACACCAAGGAATGGTTGAGAAGGCGAAAAATTTTTCGCAATTCTGCTGCTCCAAACGCTTAACAAGAATGGCCTAGGGTAAAAATACACATACCGCTGTAATCGGGCGAGTTTCTACTTTCAGACGCAACAGGAATTTTTGAGTTAGGTCAATCCGTTCGCGAGATATGGGAGTTTGAAGCGAAGGAATGGTTGAGAAGGCGAAAAATTTTTCGCAATTCTGCTGCTCCAAACGCTTAACCAGAATGGCCTAGGGAAAAAATACACATACCGTTGTAATCGGGCGAGTTTCTACTTTCAGATGCAACAGGAATTTTTGGGTTAGGTCAATCCGTTCGCGAGATATGGGAGTTTGACGCTAAGAAATGGTTGAGGAGACATCAAATTTTTCGCAATTCTGCTGCTCCAAACGCTTAACCAGAATGGCCTAGGGAAAAAATACACATACCGCTGTAATCGGGCGAGTTTCTACTTTCAGACGCAACAGGAATTTTTGAGTTAGGTCAATCCGTTCGCGAGATATGGGAGTTTGAAGCCAAGGAATGGTTGAGAAGGCGAAAAATTTTTCGCAATTCTGCTGCTCCAAACGCTTAACCAGAATGGCCTAGGGAAAAAATACACATACCGTTGTAATCGGGCGAGTTTCTACTTTCAGATGCAACAGGAATTTTTGGGTTAGGTCAATCCGTTCGCGAGATATGGGAGTTTGACGCTAAGAAATGGTTGAGGAGACATCAAATTTTTCGCAATTCTGCTGCTCCAAACGCTTAACCAGAATGGCCTAGGGAAAAAATACACATACCGCTGTAATCGGGCGAGTTTCTACTTTCAGACGCAACAGGAATTTTTGAGTTAGGTCTATCCGTTCGCGAGATATGGGAGTTTGAAGCGAAGGAATGGTTGAGAAGGCGAAAAATTTTTCGCAATGCTGCTGCTCCAAACGCTTAACCAGAATGGCCTAGGGAAAAAATACACATACCGTTGTAATCGGGCGAGTTTCTACTTTCAGATGCAACAGGAATTTTTGGGTTAGGTCAATCCGTTCGCGAGATATGGGAGTTTGACGCTAAGAAATGGTTGAGGAGACATCAAATTTTTCGCAATTCTGCTGCTCCAAACGCTTAACCAGAATGGCCTAGGGAAAAAATACACATACCGCCGTAATCGGGCGAGTTTCTACTTTCAGACGCAACAGGAATTTTTGAGTTAGGTCAATCCGTTCGCGAGATATGGGAGTTTGAAGCCAAGGAATGGTTGAGAAGGCGAAAAATTTTTCGCAATTCTGCTGCTCCAAACGCTTAACCAGAATGGCCTAGGGAAAAAATACACAAACCGTTGTAATCGGGCGAGTTTCTACTTTCAGATGCAACAGGAATTTTTGGGTTAGGTCAATCCGTTCGCGAGATATGGGAGTTTGACGCTAAGAAATGGTTGAGGAGACATCAAATTTTTCGCAATTCTGCTGCTCCAAACGCTTAACCAGAATGGCCTAGGGAAAAAATACACATACCGCTGTAATCGGGCGAGTTTCTACTTTCAGACGCAACAGGAATTTTTGAGTTAGGTCAATCCGTTCGCGAGATATGTGAGTTCGAAGCCAAGGAATGGTTGAGAAGGCGAAAAATTTTTCGCAATTCTGCTGCTCCAAACGCTTAACAAGAATGGCCTAGTGTAAAAATACACACACCGCTGTAATCGGGCGAGTTTCTGCTTTCAGACGCAACAGGAATTTTTGAGTTAGGTCAATCCGTTCGCGAGATATGGGAGTTTGAAGCCAAGGAATGGTTGAGAAGGCAAAAAATTTTTCGCAATTCAGCTGCTCCAAACGCTTAACCAGAATGGCCTAGGGAAAAAATACACATACCGCTGTAATCGGGCGAGTTTCTACTTTCAGATGCAATAGGAATTTTTGGGTTAGGTCAATCCGTTCGCGAGATATGGGAGTTTGAAGCCAAGAAATGGTTGAGAAGGCGAAAAATTTTTCGCAATTCTGCTGCTCCAAACGCTTAACAAGAATGGCCTAGGGAAAAAATATACATACCGTTGTAATTGGGCGAGTTTCTACTTTCAGACGCTACAGGAATTTTTGGGTTAGGTCAATCCGTTCGCGAGGTATGGGAGTTTGACGCTAAGAAATGGTTGAGAGGACAACAAATTTTTCGCAATTCTGCTGCTCCAAACGCTTAACCAGAATGGCCTAGGGAAAAAATACACATACCGTTGTAATCGGGCGAGTTTCTACTTTCAGATGCAGTAGGAATTTTTGGGTTAGGTCAATCCGTTCGCGAGATATGGGAGTTTGACACCAAGGAATGGTTGAGAAGGCGAAAAATTTTTCGCAATTCTGCTGCTCCAAACGCTTAACAAGAATGGCCTAGGGTAAAAATACACATACCGCTGTAATCGGGGGAGTTTCTACTTTCAGATGCAACAGGAATTTTTGAGTTAGGTCAATCCGTTCGCGAGATATGGGAGTTTGACGCTAAGAAATGGTTAAGAGGACAACAAATTTTTCGCAATTCTGCTGCTCCAAACGCTTAACCAGAATGGCCTAGGGAAAAAATACACATACCGTTGTAATCGGGCGAGTTTCTACTTTCAGATGCAGTAGGAATTTTTGGGTTAGGTCAATCCGTTCGCGAGATATGGGAGTTTGAAGCCAAGAAATGGTTGAGAAGGCAAAAAACTTTTCGCAATTCTGCTGCTCCAAACGCTTAACCAGAATGGCCTAGGGAAAAAATACACATACCGCTGTTATCGGGCGAGTTTCTACTTTCAGATACAATAGGAATTTTTGGGTTAGGTCGATCCGTTCGCGAGATATGGGAGTTTGAAGCCAAGAATTGGTTGAGAAAGCAAAAAATTTTTCGCAATTCATCTGCTCCAAACGCTTAACCAGAATGGCCTAGGGAAAAAATACACATACCGCTGTAATCGGGCGAGTTTCTACTTTCAGACGCAACAGGAATTTTTGAGTTAGGTCAATCCGTTCGCGAGATATGGGAGTTTGAAGCGAAGGAATGGTTGAGAAGGCGAAAAATTTTTCGCAATTCTGCTGCTCCAAACGCTTAACAAGAATGGCCTAGGGAAAAAATACACATACCGTTGTAATTGGGCGAGTTTCTACTTTCAGACGCTACAGGAATTTTTGGGTTAGGTCAATCCGTTCGCGAGGTATGGGAGTTTGACGCTAAGAAATGGTTGAGAGGACAACAAATTTTTCGCAATTCTGCTGCTCCAAACGCTTAACCAGAATGGCCTAGGGAAAAAATACACATACCGTTGTAATCGGGCGAGTTTCTACTTTCAGATGCAGTAGGAATTTTTGGGTTAGGTCAATCCGTTCGCGAGATATGGGAGTTTGACACCAAGGAATGGTTGAGAAGGCGAAAAATTTTTCGCAATTCTGCTGCTCCAAACGCTTAACAAGAATGGCCTAGGGTAAAAATACACATACCGCTGTAATCGGGCGAGTTTCTACTTTCAGACGCAACAGGAATTTTTGAGTTAGGTCAATCCGTTCGCGAGATATGGGAGTTTGAAGCGAAGGAATGGTTGAGAAGGCGAAAAATTTTTCGCAATTCTGCTGCTCCAAACGCTTAACCAGAATGGCCTAGGGAAAAAATACACATACCGTTGTAATCGGGCGAGTTTCTACTTTCAGATGCAACAGGAATTTTTGGGTTAGGTCAATCCGTTCGCGAGATATGGGAGTTTGACGCTAAGAAATGGTTGAGGAGACATCAAATTTTTCGCAATTCTGCTGCTCCAAACGCTTAACCAGAATGGCCTAGGGAAAAAATACACATACCGCTGTAATCGGGCGAGTTTCTACTTTCAGACGCAACAGGAATTTTTGAGTTAGGTCAATCCGTTCGCGAGATATGGGAGTTTGAAGCCAAGGAATGGTTGAGAAGGCGAAAAATTTTTCGCAATTCTGCTGCTCCAAACGCTTAACCAGAATGGCCTAGGGAAAAAATACACAAACCGTTGTAATCGGGCGAGTTTCTACTTTCAGATGCAACAGGAATTTTCGGGTTAGGTCAATCCGTTCGCGAGATATGGGAGTTTGACGCTAAGAAATGGTTGAGGAGACATCAAATTTTTCGCAATTCTGCTGCTCCAAACGCTTAACCAGAATGGCCTAGGGAAAAAATACACATACCGCTGTAATCGGGCGAGTTTCTACTTTCAGACGCAACAGGAATTTTTGAGTTAGGTCAATCCGTTCGCGAGATATGGGAGTTTGAAGCCAAGGAATGGTTGAGAAGGCGAAAAATTTTTCGCAATTCTGCTGCTCCAAACGCTTAACAAGAATGGCCTAGTGTAGAAATACACACACCGCTGTAATCGGGCGAGTTTCTGCTTTCAGACGCAACAGGAATTTTTGAGTTAGGTCAATCCGTTCGCGAGATATGGGAGTTTGAAGCCAAGGAATGGTTGAGAAGGCAAAAAATTTTTCGCAATTCAGCTGCTCCAAACGCTTAACCAGAATGGCCTAGGGAAAAAATACACATACCGCTGTTATCGGGCGAGTTTCTACTTTCAGATACAATAGGAATTTTTGGGTTAGGTCGATCCGTTCGCGAGATATGGGAGTTTGAAGCCAAGAATTGGTTGAGAAAGCAAAAAATTTTTCGCAATTCATCTGCTCCAAACGCTTAACCAGAATGGCCTAGGGAAAAAATACACATACCGCTGTAATCGGGCGAGTTTCTACTTTCAGACGCAACAGGAATTTTTGAGTTAGGTCAATCCGTTCGCGAGATATGGGAGTTTGAAGCGAAGGAATGGTTGAGAAGGCGAAAAATTTTTCGCAATTCTGCTGCTCCAAACGCTTAACAAGAATGGCCTAGGGAAAAAATACACATACCGTTGTAATTGGGCGAGTTTCTACTTTCAGACGCTACAGGAATTTTTGGGTTAGGTCAATCCGTTCGCGAGGTATGGGAGTTTGACGCTAAGAAATGGTTGAGAGGACAACAAATTTTTCGCAATTCTGCTGCTCCAAACGCTTAACCAGAATGGCCTAGGGAAAAAATACACATACCGTTGTAATCGGGCGAGTTTCTACTTTCAGATGCAGTAGGAATTTTTGGGTTAGGTCAATCCGTTCGCGAGATATGGGAGTTTGACACCAAGGAATGGTTGAGAAGGCGAAAAATTTTTCGCAATTCTGCTGCTCCAAACGCTTAACAAGAATGGCCTAGGGTAAAAATACACATACCGCTGTAATCGGGCGAGTTTCTACTTTCAGACGCAACAGGAATTTTTGAGTTAGGTCAATCCGTTCGCGAGATATGGGAGTTTGAAGCGAAGGAATGGTTGAGAAGGCGAAAAATTTTTCGCAATTCTGCTGCTCCAAACGCTTAACCAGAATGGCCTAGGGAAAAAATACACATACCGTTGTAATCGGGCGAGTTTCTACTTTCAGATGCAACAGGAATTTTTGGGTTAGGTCAATCCGTTCGCGAGATATGGGAGTTTGACGCTAAGAAATGGTTGAGGAGACATCAAATTTTTCGCAATTCTGCTGCTCCAAACGCTTAACCAGAATGGCCTAGGGAAAAAATACACATACCGCTGTAATCGGGCGAGTTTCTACTTTCAGACGCAACAGGAATTTTTGAGTTAGGTCAATCCGTTCGCGAGATATGGGAGTTTGAAGCCAAGGAATGGTTGAGAAGGCGAAAAATTTTTCGCAATTCTGCTGCTCCAAACGCTTAACCAGAATGGCCTAGGGAAAAAATACACAAACCGTTGTAATCGGGCGAGTTTCTACTTTCAGATGCAACAGGAATTTTCGGGTTAGGTCAATCCGTTCGCGAGATATGGGAGTTTGACGCTAAGAAATGGTTGAGGAGACATCAAATTTTTCGCAATTCTGCTGCTCCAAACGCTTAACCAGAATGGCCTAGGGAAAAAATACACATACCGCTGTAATCGGGCGAGTTTCTACTTTCAGACGCAACAGGAATTTTTGAGTTAGGTCAATCCGTTCGCGAGATATGGGAGTTTGAAGCCAAGGAATGGTTGAGAAGGCGAAAAATTTTTCGCAATTCTGCTGCTCCAAACGCTTAACAAGAATGGCCTAGTGTAGAAATACACACACCGCTGTAATCGGGCGAGTTTCTGCTTTCAGACGCAACAGGAATTTTTGAGTTAGGTCAATCCGTTCGCGAGATATGGGAGTTTGAAGCCAAGGAATGGTTGAGAAGGCAAAAAATTTTTCGCAATTCAGCTGCTCCAAACGCTTAACCAGAATGGCCTAGGGAAAAAATACACATACCGCTGTAATCGGGCGAGTTTCTACTTTCAGATGCAATAGGAATTTTTGGGTTAGGTCAATCCGTTCGCGAGATATGGGAGTTTGAAGCCAAGAAATGGTTGAGAAGGCAAAAAATTTTTCGCAATTCTGCTGCTCCAAACGCTTAACAAGAATGGCCTACGGAAAAAATACACATACCGTTGTAATTGGGCGAGTTTCTACTTTCAGACGCTACAGGAATTTTTGGGTTAGGTCAATCCGTTCGCGAGGTATGGGAGTTTGACGCTAAGAAATGGTTGAGAGGACAACAAATTTTTCGCAATTCTGCTGCTCCAAACGCTTAACCAGAATGGCCTAGGGAAAAAATACACATACCGTTGTAATCGGGCGAGTTTCTACTTTCAGATGCAGTAGGAATTTTTGGGTTAGGTCAATCCGTTCGCGAGATATGGGAGTTTGACACCAAGGAATGGTTGAGAAGGCGAAAAATTTTTCGCAATTCTGCTGCTCCAAACGCTTAACAAGAATGGCCTAGGGTAAAAATACACATACCGCTGTAATCGGGCGAGTTTCTACTTTCAGACGCAACAGGAATTTTTGAGTTAGGTCAATCCGTTCGCGAGATATGGGAGTTTGAAGCGAAGGAATGGTTGAGAAGGCGAAAAATTTTTCGCAATTCTGCTGCTCCAAACGCTTAACCAGAATGGCCTAGGGAAAAAATACACATACCGTTGTAATCGGGCGAGTTTCTACTTTCAGATGCAACAGGAATTTTTGGGTTAGGTCAATCCGTTCGCGAGATATGGGAGTTTGAAGCCAAGGAATGGTTGAGAAGGCGAAAAATTTTTCGCAATTCTGCTGCTCCAAACGCTTAACCAGAATGGCCTAGGGAAAAAATACACATACCGTTGTAATCGGGCGAGTTTCTACTTTCAGATGCAACAGGAATTTTTGGGTTAGGTCAATCCGTTCGCGAGATATGGGAGTTTGACGCTAAGAAATGGTTGAGGAGACATCAAATTTTTCGCAATTCTGCTGCTCCAAACGCTTAACCAGAATGGCCTAGGGAAAAAATACACATACCGCTGTAATCGGGCGAGTTTCTACTTTCAGACGCAACAGGAATTTTTGAGTTAGGTCAATCCGTTCGCGAGATATGGGAGTTTGAAGCGAAGGAATGGTTGAGAAGGCGAAAAATTTTTCGCAATTCTGCTGCTCCAAACGCTTAACCAGAATGGCCTAGGGAAAAAATACACATACCGTTGTAATCGGGCGAGTTTCTACTTTCAGATGCAACAGGAATTTTTGGGTTAGGTCAATCCGTTCGCGAGATATGGGAGTTTGACGCTAAGAAATGGTTGAGGAGACATCAAATTTTTCGCAATTCTGCTGCTCCAAACGCTTAACCAGAATGGCCTAGGGAAAAAATACACATACCGCTGTAATCGGGCGAGTTTCTACTTTCAGACGCAACAGGAATTTTTGAGTTAGGTCAATCCGTTCGCGAGATATGGGAGTTTGAAGCCAAGGAATGGTTGAGAAGGCGAAAAATTTTTCGCAATTCTGCTGCTCCAAACGCTTAACCAGAATGGCCTAGGGAAAAAATACACAAACCGTTGTAATCGGGCGAGTTTCTACTTTCAGATGCAACAGGAATTTTTGGGTTAGGTCAATCCGTTCGCGAGATATGGGAGTTTGACGCTAAGAAATGGTTGAGGAGACATCAAATTTTTCGCAATTCTGCTGCTCCAAACGCTTAACCAGAATGGCCTAGGGAAAAAATACACATACCGCTGTAATCGGGCGAGTTTCTACTTTCAGACGCAACAGGAATTTTTGAGTTAGGTCAATCCGTTCGCGAGATATGGGAGTTTGAAGCCAAGGAATGGTTGAGAAGGCGAAAAATTTTTCGCAATTCTGCTGCTCCAAACGCTTAACAAGAATGGCCTAGTGTAAAAATACACACACCGCTGTAATCGGGCGAGTTTCTGCTTTCAGACGCAACAGGAATTTTTGAGTTAGGTCAATCCGTTCGCGAGATATGGGAGTTTGAAGCCAAGAAATGGTTGAGAAGGCAAAAAATTTTTCGCAATTCTGCTGCTCCAAACGCTTAACAAGAATGGCCTAGTGAAAAAATACACATACCGTTGTAATTGGGCGAGTTTCTACTTTCAGACGCTACAGGAATTTTTGGGTTAGGTCAATCCGTTCGCGAGGTATGGGAGTTTGACGCTAAGAAATGGTTGAGAGGACAACAAATTTTTCGCAATTCTGCTGCTCCAAACGCTTAACCAGAATGGCCTAGGGAAAAAATACACATACCGTTGTAATCGGGCGAGTTTCTACTTTCAGATGCAGTAGGAATTTTTGGGTTAGGTCAATCCGTTCGCGAGATATGGGAGTTTGACACCAAGGAATGGTTGAGAAGGCGAAAAATTTTTCGCAATTCTGCTGCTCCAAACGCTTAACAAGAATGGCCTAGGGTAAAAATACACATACCGCTGTAATCGGGCGAGTTTCTACTTTCAGACGCAACAGGAATTTTTGAGTTAGGTCAATCCGTTCGCGAGATATGGGAGTTTGAAGCGAAGGAATGGTTGAGAAGGCGAAAAATTTTTCGCAATTCTGCTGCTCCAAACGCTTAACCAGAATGGCCTAGGGAAAAAATACACATACCGTTGTAATCGGGCGAGTTTCTACTTTCAGATGCAACAGGAATTTTTGGGTTAGGTCAATCCGTTCGCGAGATATGGGAGTTTGACGCTAAGAAATGGTTGAGGAGACATCAAATTTTTCGCAATTCTGCTGCTCCAAACGCTTAACCAGAATGGCCTAGGGAAAAAATACACATACCGCTGTAATCGGGCGAGTTTCTACTTTCAGACGCAACAGGAATCTTTGAGTTAGGTCAATCCGTTCGCGAGATATGGGAGTTTGAAGCCAAGGAATGGTTGAGAAGGCGAAAAATTTTTCGCAATTCTGCTGCTCCAAACGCTTAACCAGAATGGCCTAGGGAAAAAATACACATACCGTTGTAATCGGGCGAGTTTCTACTTTCAGATGCAACAGGAATTTTTGGGTTAGGTCAATCCGTTCGCGAGATATGGGAGTTTGACGCTAAGAAATGGTTGAGGAGACATCAAATTTTTCGCAATTCTGCTGCTCCAAACGCTTAACCAGAATGGCCTAGGGAAAAAATACACATACCGCTGTAATCGGGCGAGTTTCTACTTTCAGACGCAACAGGAATTTTTGAGTTAGGTCAATCCGTTCGCGAGATATGGGAGTTTGAAGCGAAGGAATGGTTGAGAAGGCGAAAAATTTTTCGCAATTCTGCTGCTCCAAACGCTTAACCAGAATGGCCTAGGGAAAAAATACACATACCGTTGTAATCGGGCGAGTTTCTACTTTCAGATGCAACAGGAATTTTTGGGTTAGGTCAATCCGTTCGCGAGATATGGGAGTTTGACGCTAAGAAATGGTTGAGGAGACATCAAATTTTTCGCAATTCTGCTGCTCCAAACGCTTAACCAGAATGGCCTAGGGAAAAAATACACATACCGCTGTAATCGGGCGAGTTTCTACTTTCAGACGCAACAGGAATTTTTGAGTTAGGTCAATCCGTTCGCGAGATATGGGAGTTTGAAGCCAAGGAATGGTTGAGAAGGCGAAAAATTTTTCGCAATTCTGCTGCTCCAAACGCTTAACCAGAATGGCCTAGGGAAAAAATACACAAACCGTTGTAATCGGGCGAGTTTCTACTTTCAGATGCAACAGGAATTTTTGGGTTAGGTCAATCCGTTCGCGAGATATGGGAGTTTGACGCTAAGAAATGGTTGAGGAGACATCAAATTTTTCGCAATTCTGCTGCTCCAAACGCTTAACCAGAATGGCCTAGGGAAAAAATACACATACCGCTGTAATCGGGCGAGTTTCTACTTTCAGACGCAACAGGAATTTTTGAGTTAGGTCAATCCGTTCGCGAGATATGGGAGTTTGAAGCCAAGGAATGGTTGAGAAGGCGAAAAATTTTTCGCAATTCTGCTGCTCCAAACGCTTAACAAGAATGGCCTAGTGTAAAAATACACACACCGCTGTAATCGGGCGAGTTTCTGCTTTCAGACGCAACAGGAATTTTTGAGTTAGGTCAATCCGTTCGCGAGATATGGGAGTTTGAAGCCAAGGAATGGTTGAGAAGGCAAAAAATTTTTCGCAATTCAGCTGCTCCAAACGCTTAACCAGAATGGCCTAGGGAAAAAATACACATACCGCTGTAATCGGGCGAGTTTCTACTTTCAGATGCAATAGGAATTTTTGGGTTAGGTCAATCCGTTCGCGAGATATGGGAGTTTGAAGCCAAGAAATGGTTGAGAAGGCAAAAAATTTTTCGCAATTCTGCTGCTCCAAACGCTTAACAAGAATGGCCTAGGGAAAAAATATACATACCGTTGTAATTGGGCGAGTTTCTACTTTCAGACGCTACAGGAGTTTTTGGGTTAGGTCAATCCGTTCGCGAGGTATGGGAGTTTGACGCTAATAAATGGTTGAGAGGACAACAAATTTTTCGCAATTCTGCTGCTCCAAACGCTTAACCAGAATGGCCTAGGGAAAAAATACACATACCGTTGTAATCGGGCGAGTTTCTACTTTCAGATGCAGTAGGAATTTTTGGGTTAGGTCAATCCGTTCGCGAGATATGGGAGTTTGACACCAAGGAATGGTTGAGAAGGCGAAAAATTTTTCGCAATTCTGCTGCTCCAAACGCTTAACAAGAATGGCCTAGGGCAAAAATACACATACCGCTGTAATCGGGCGAGTTTCTACTTTCAGACGCAACAGGAATTTTTGAGTTAGGTCAATCCGTTCGCGAGATATGGGAGTTTGAAGCGAAGGAATGGTTGAGAAGGCGAAAAATTTTTCGCAATTCTGCTGCTCCAAACGCTTAACCAGAATGGCCTAGGGAAAAAATACACATACCGTTGTAATCGGGCGAGTTTCTACTTTCAGATGCAACAGGAATTTTTGGGTTAGGTCAATCCGTTCGCGAGATATGGGAGTTTGACGCTAAGAAATGGTTGAGGAGACATCAAATTTTTCGCAATTCTGCTGCTCCAAACGCTTAACCAGAATGGCCTAGGGAAAAAATACACATACCGCTGTAATCGGGCGAGTTTCTACTTTCAGACGCAACAGGAATTTTTGAGTTAGGTCAATCCGTTCGCGAGATATGGGAGTTTGAAGCCAAGGAATGGTTGAGAAGGCGAAAAATTTTTCGCAATTCTGCTGCTCCAAACGCTTAACCAGAATGGCCTAGGGAAAAAATACACATACCGTTGTAATCGGGCGAGTTTCTACTTTCAGATGCAACAGGAATTTTTGGGTTAGGTCAATCCGTTCGCGAGATATGGGAGTTTGACGCTAAGAAATGGTTGAGGAGACATCAAATTTTTCGCAATTCTGCTGCTCCAAACGCTTAACCAGAATGGCCTAGGGAAAAAATACACATACCGCTGTAATCGGGCGAGTTTCTACTTTCAGACGCAACAGGAATTTTTGAGTTAGGTCAATCCGTTCGCGAGATATGGGAGTTTGAAGCCAAGGAATGGTTGAGAAGGCGAAAAATTTTTCGCAATTCTGCTGCTCCAAACGCTTAACCAGAATGGCCTAGGGAAAAAATACACATACCGTTGTAATCGGGCGAGTTTCTACTTTCAGATGCAACAGGAATTTTTGGGTTAGGTCAATCCGTTCGCGAGATATGGGAGTTTGACGCTAAGAAATGGTTGAGGAGACATCAAATTATTCGCAATTCTGCTGCTCCAAACGCTTAACCAGAATGGCCTAGGGAAAAAATACACATACCGCTGTAATCGGGCGAGTTTCTACTTTCAGATGCAACAGGAATTTTTGAGTTAGGTCAATCCGTTCGCGAGATATGGGAGTTTGAAGCCAAGGAATGGTTGAGAAGGCAAAAAATTTTTCGCAATTCAGCTGCTCCAAACGCTTAACCAGAATGGCCTAGGGAAAAAATACACATACCGCTGTAATCGGGCGAGTTTCTACTTTCAGATGCAATAGGAATTTTTGGGTTAGGTCAATCCGTTCGCGAGATATGGGAGTTTGAAGCCAAGAAATGGTTGAGAAGGCAAAAAATTTTTCGCAATTCTGCTGCTCCAAACGCTTAACCAGAATGGCCTAGGGAAAAAATACACATACCGTTGTAATCGGGGGAGTTTCTACTTTCAGATGCAACAGGAATTTTTGGGTTAGGTCAATCCGTTCGCCAGATATGGGAGTTTGACGTTAAGAAATGGTTAAGAGGACAACAAATTTTTCGCAATTCTGCTGCTCCAAACGCTTAACCAGAATGGCCTAGGGAAAAAATACACATACCGTTGTAATCGGGCGAGTTTCTACTTTCAGATGCAGTAGGAATTTTTGGGTTAGGTCAATCCGTTCGCGAGATATGGGAGTTTGAAGCCAAGAAATGGTTGAGAAGGCAAAAAATTTTTCGCAATTCTGCTGCTCCAAACGCTTAACAAGAATGGCCTAGGGAAAAAATACACATACCGTTGTAATTGGGCGAGTTTCTACTTTCAGACGCTACAGGAATTTTTGGGTTAGGTCAATCCGTTCGCGAGGTATGGGAGTTTGACGCTAAGAAATGGTTGAGAGGACAACAAATTTTTCGCAATTCTGCTGCTCCAAACGCTTAACCAGAATGGCCTAGGGAAAAAATACACATACCGTTGTAATCGGGCGAGTTTCTACTTTCAGATGCAGTAGGAATTTTTGGGTTAGGTCAATCCGTTCGCGAGATATGGGAGTTTGACACCAAGGAATGGTTGAGAAGGCGAAAAATTTTTCGCAATTCTGCTGCTCCAAACGCTTAACAAGAATGGCGTAGGGTAAAAATACACATACCGCTGTAATCGGGCGAGTTTCTACTTTCAGACGCAACAGGAATTTTTGAGTTAGGTCAATCCGTTCGCGAGATATGGGAGTTTGAAGCGAAGGAATGGTTGAGAAGGCGAAAAATTTTTCGCAATTCTGCTGCTCCAAACGCTTAACCAGAATGGCCTAGGGAAAAAATACACATACCGTTGTAATCGGGCGAGTTTCTACTTTCAGATGCAACAGGAATTTTTGGGTTAGGTCAATCCGTTCGCGAGATATGGGAGTTTGACGCTAAGAAATGGTTGAGGAGACATCAAATTTTTCGCAATTCTGCTGCTCCAAACGCTTAACCAGAATGGCCTAGGGAAAAAATACACATACCGCTGTAATCGGGCGAGTTTCTACTTTCAGACGCAACAGGAATTTTTGAGTTAGGTCAATCCGTTCGCGAGATATGGGAGTTTGAAGCCAAGGAATGGTTGAGAAGGCGAAAAATTTTTCGCAATTCTGCTGCTCCAAACGCTTAACCAGAATGGCCTAGGGAAAAAATACACATACCGTTGTAATCGGGCGAGTTTCTACTTTCAGATGCAACAGGAATTTTTGGGTTAGGTCAATCCGTTCGCGAGATATGGGAGTTTGACGCTAAGAAATGGTTGAGGAGACATCAAATTTTTCGCAATTCTGCTGCTCCAAACGCTTAACCAGAATGGCCTAGGGAAAAAATACACATACCGCTGTAATCGGGCGAGTTTCTACTTTCAGACGCAACAGGAATTTTTGAGTTAGGTCAATCCGTTCGCGAGATATGGGAGTTTGAAGCCAAGGAATGGTTGAGAAGGCGAAAAATTTTTCGCAATTCTGCTGCTCCAAACGCTTAACAAGAATGGCCTAGTGTAAAAATACACACACCGCTGTAATCGGGCGAGTTTCTGCTTTCAGACGCAACAGGAATTTTTGAGTTAGGTCAATCCGTTCGCGAGATATGGGAGTTTGAAGCCAAGGAATGGTTGAGAAGGCAAAAAATTTTTCGCAATTCAGCTGCTCCAAACGCTTAACCAGAATGGCCTAGGGAAAAAATACACATACCGCTGTAATCGGGCGAGTTTCTACTTTCAGATGCAATAGGAATTTTTGGGTTAGGTCAATCCGTTCGCGAGATATGGGAGTTTGAAGCCAAGAAATGGTTGAGAAGGCAAAAAATTTTTCGCAATTCTGCTGCTCCAAACGCTTAACCAGAATGGCCTAGGGAAAAAATACACATACCGTTGTAATCGGGGGAGTTTCTACTTTCAGATGCAACAGGAATTTTTGGGTTAGGTCAATCCGTTCGCGAGATATGGGAGTTTGACGTTAAGAAATGGTTAAGAGGACAACAAATTTTTCGCAATTCTGCTGCTCCAAACGCTTAACCAGAATGGCCTAGGGAAAAAATACACATACCGTTGTAATCGGGCGAGTTTCTACTTTCAGATGCAGTAGGAATTTTTGGGTTAGGTCAATCCGTTCGCGAGATATGGGAGTATGAAGCCAAGAAATGGTTGAGAAGGCAAAAAATTTTTCGCAATTCTGCTGCTCCAAACGCTTAACAAGAATGGCCTAGGGAAAAAATACACATACCGTTGTAATCGGGCGAGTTTCTACTTTCAGATGCAACAGGAATTTTTGGGTTATGTCAATCCGTTCGAGAGATATGGGAGTTTGACGCTAAGAAATGGTTGAGAAGACAACAAATTTTTCGCAATTCTGCTGCTCCAAACGCTTAACCAGAATGGCCTAGGGGAAAAATACACATACCGTTGTAATCGGGCGAGTTTCTACTTTCAGATGCAATAGGAATTTTTGGGTTAGGTCAATCCGTTCGCCAGATATGGGAGTTTGAAGCCAAGAATTGGTTGAGAAAGCAAAAAATTTTTCGCAATTCAGCTGCTCCAAACGCTTAACCAGAATGGCCTAGGGAAAAAATACACATACCGCTGTAATCGGGCGAGTTTCTACTTTCAGATGCAATAGGAATTTTTGGGTTAGGTCAATCCGTTCGCGAGACATGGGAGTTTGAAGCCAAGGAATTGTTGAGAAGGCAAAAAATTTTTCGCAATTCTGCTGCTCCAAACGCTTAACCAGAATGGCCTAGGGAAAAAATACACATACCGCTGTATTCGGGCGAGTTTCTACTTTCAGACGCAACAGGAATTTTTGAGTAAGGTCAATCCGTTCGCGAGATATGGGAGTTTGACAGCAAGGAATGGTTGAGAAGGCGAAAAATTTTTCGCAATTCTGCTGCTCCAAACGCTTAACAAGAATGGCCAGGGTAAAAATACACATACCGCTGTAATCGGGCGAGTTTCTACTTTCAGACGCAACAGGAATTTTTGGGTTAGGTCAATCCGTTCGCGAGATATGGGAGTTTGACGCTAAGAAATGGTTGAGGAGACATCAAATTTTTCGCAATTCTGCTGCTCCAAACGCTTAACCAGAATGGCCTAGGGAAAAAATACACATACCGCTGTAATCGGGCGAGTTTCTACTTTCAGACGCAACAGGAATTTTTGAGTTAGGTCAATCCGTTCGCGAGATATGGGAGTTTGAAGCCAAGGAATGGTTGAGAAGGCGAAAAATTTTTCGCAATTCTGCTGCTCCAAACGCTTAACAAGAATGGCCTAGTGTAAAAATACACATACCGCTGTAATCGGGCGAGTTTCTACTTTCAGACGCAACAGGAATTTTTGAGTTAGGTCAATCCGTTCGCGAGATATGGGAGTTTGAAGCCAAGGAATGGTTGAGAAGGCAAAAAATTTTTCGCAATTCAGCTGCTCCAAACGCTTAACCAGAATGGCCTAGGGAAAAAATACACAAACCGCTGTAATCGGGCGAGTTTCTACTTTCAGATGCAGTAGGAATTTTTGGGTTAGGTCAATCCGTTCGCGAGATATGGGAGTTTGAAGCCAAGAAATGGTTGAGAAGGCAAAAAATTTTTCGCAATTCTGCTGCTCCAAACGCTTAACAAGAATGGCCTAGGGAAAAAATACACATACCGTTGTAATTGGGCGAGTTTCTACTTTCAGACGCTACAGGAATTTTTGGGTTAGGTCAATCCGTTCGCGAGATATGGGAGTTTGACGCTAAGAAATGGTTGAGAGGACAACAAATTTTTCGCAATTCTGCTGCTCCAAACGCTTAACCAGAATGGCCTAGGGAAAAAATACACATACCGTTGTAATCGGGCGAGTTTCTACTTTCAGATGCAGTAGGAATTTTTGGGATAGGTCAATCCGTTCGCGAGATATGGGAGTTTGACACCAAGGAATGGTTGAGAAGGCGAAAAATTTTTCGCAATTCTGCTGCTCCAAACGCTTAACAAGAATGGCCTAGGGTAAAAATACACATACCGCTGTAATCGGGCGAGTTTCTACTTTCAGACGCAACAGGAATTTTTGAGTTAGGTCAATCCGTTCGCGAGATATGGGAGTTTGAAGCGAAGGAATGGTTGAGAAGGCGAAAAATTTTTCGCAATTCTGCTGCTCCAAACGCTTAACCAGAATGGCCTAGGGAGAAAATAAACATACCGTTGTAATCGGGCGAGTTTCTACTTTCAGATGCAACAGGAATTTTTGGGTTAGGTCAATCCGTTCGCGAGATATGGGAGTTTGACGCTAAGAAATGGTTGAGGAGACATCAAATTTTTCGCAATTCTGCTGCTCCAAACGCTTAACCAGAATGGCCTAGGGTAAAAATACACACACCGCTGTAATCGGGCGAGTTTCTGCTTTCAGACGCAACAGGAATTTTTGAGTTAGGTCAATCCGTTCGCGAGATATGGGAGTTTGAAGCCAAGGAATGGTTGAGAAGGCAAAAAATTTTTCGCAATTCAGCTGCTCCAAACGCTTAACCAGAATGGCCTAGGGAAAAAATACACATACCGCTGTAATCGGGCGAGTTTCTACTTTCAGATGCAATAGGAATTTTTGGGATAGGTCAATCCGTTCGCGAGATATGGGAGTTTGAAGCCAAGAAATGGTTGAGAAGGCAAACAATTTTTCGCAATTCTGCTGTTCCAAACGCTTAACCAGAATGGCCTAGGGAAAAAATACACATACCGTTGTAATCGGGGAGTTTCTACTTTCAGATGCAACAGGAATTTTTGGGTTAGGTCAATCCGTTCGCGAGATATGGGAGTTTGACGTTAAGAAATGGTTGAGAGGACAACAAATTTTTCGCAATTCTGCTGCTCCAAACGCTTAACCAGAATGGCCTAGGGAAAAAATACACATACCGTTGTAATCGGGCGAGTTTCTACTTTCAGATGCAGTAGGAATTTTTGGGTTAGGTCAATCCGTTCGCGAGATATGGGAGTTTGAAGCCAAGAAATGGTTGAGAAGGCAAAAAATTTTTCGCAATTCTGCTGCTCCAAACGCTTAACAAGAATGGCCTAGGGAAAAAATACACATACCGTTGTAATCGGGCGAGTTTCTACTTTCAGATGCAACAGGAATTTTTGGGTTAGGTCAATCCGTTCGCGAGATATGGGAGTTTGACGCTAAGAAATGGTTGAGGAGACATCAAATTTTTCGCAATTCTGCTGCTCCAAACGCTTAACCAGAATGACCTAGGGAAAAAATACACATACCGCTGTAATCGGGCGAGTTTCTACTTTCAGACGCAACAGGAATTTTTGAGTTAGGTCAATCCGTTCGCGAGATATGGGAGTTTGAAGCCAAGGAATGGTTGAGAAGGCGAAAAATTTTTCGCAATTCTGCTGCTCCAAACGCTTAACAAGAATGGCCTAGGGTAAAAATACACACACCGCTGTAATCGGGCGAGTTTCTGCTTTCAGACGCAACAGGAATTTTTGAGTTAGGTCAATCCGTTCGCGAGATATGGGAGTTTGAAGCCAAGGAATGGTTGAGAAGGCAAAAAATTTTTCGCAATTCAGCTGCTCCAAACGCTTAACCAGAATGGCCTAGGGAAAAAATACACATACCGCTGTAATCGGGCGAGTTTCTACTTTCAGATGCAATAGGAATTTTTGGGTTAGGTCAATCCGTTCGCGAGATATGGGAGTTTGAAGCCAAGAAATGGTTGAGAAGGCAAACAATTTTTCGCAATTCTGCTGCTCCAAACGCTTAACCAGAATGGCCTAGGGAAAAAATACACATACCGTTGTAATCGGGGGAGTTTCTACTTTCAGATGCAACAGGAATTTTTGGGTTAGGTCAATCCGTTCGCGAGATATGGGAGTTTGACGCTAAGAAATGGTTGAGGAGACATCAAATTTTTCGCAATTCTGCTGCTCCAAACGCTTAACCAGAATGACCTAGGGAAAAAATACACATACCGCTGTAATCGGGCGAGTTTCTACTTTCAGACGCAACAGGAATTTTTGAGTTAGGTCAATCCGTTCGCGAGATATGGGAGTTTGAAGCCAAGGAATGGTTGAGAAGGCGAAAAATTTTTCGCAATTCTGCTGCTCCAAACGCTTAACAAGAATGGCCTAGGGTAAAAATACACACACCGCTGTAATCGGGCGAGTTTCTGCTTTCAGACGCAACAGGAATTTTTGAGTTAGGTCAATCCGTTCGCGAGATATGGGAGTTTGAAGCCAAGGAATGGTTGAGAAGGCAAAAAATTTTTCGCAATTCAGCTGCTCCAAACGCTTAACCAGAATGGCCTAGGGAAAAAATACACATACCGCTGTAATCGGGCGAGTTTCTACTTTCAGATGCAATAGGAATTTTTGGGTTAGGTCAATCCGTTCGCGAGATATGGGAGTTTGAAGCCAAGAAATGGTTGAGAAGGCAAACAATTTTTCGCAATTCTGCTGCTCCAAACGCTTAACCAGAATGGCCTAGGGAAAAAATACACATACCGTTGTAATCGGGGGAGTTTCTACTTTCAGATGCAACAGGAATTTTTGGGTTAGGTCAATCCGTTCGCGAGATATGGGAGTTTGACGTTAAGAAATGGTTGAGAGGACAACAAATTTTTCGCAATTCTGCTGCTCCAAACGCTTAACCAGAATGGCCTAGGGAAAAAATACACATACCGTTGTAATCGGGCGAGTTTCTACTTTCAGATGCAGTAGGAATTTTTGGGTTAGGTCAATCCGTTCGCGAGATATGGGAGTTTGAAGCCAAGAAATGGTTGAGAATGCAAAAAATTTTTCGCAATTCTGCTGCTCCAAACGCTTAACCAGAATGGCCTAGGGAAAAAATACACATACCGTTGTAATCGGGCGAGTTTCTACTTTTAGATGCAACAGGAATTTTTCGGTTAGGTCAATCCGTTCGCGAGATATGGGAGTTTGAAGCTAAGAAATGGTTGAGAAGACAACAAATTTTTCGCACTTCTGCTGCTCCAAACGCTTAACCAGAATGGCCTAGGGTAAAAATACACACACCGCTGTAATCGGGCGAGTTTCTGCTTTCAGACGCAACAGGAATTTTTGAGTTAGGTCAATCCGTTCGCGAGATATGGGAGTTTGAAGCCAAGGAATGGTTGAGAAGGCAAAAAATTTTTCGCAATTCAGCTGCTCCAAACGCTTAACCAGAATGGCCTAGGGAAAAAATACACATACCGCTGTAATCGGGCGAGTTTCTACTTTCAGATGCAATAGGAATTTTTGGGTTAGGTCAATCCGTTCGCGAGATATGGGAGTTTGAAGCCAAGAAATGGTTGAGAAGGCAAACAATTTTTCGCAATTCTGCTGCTCCAAACGCTTAACCAGAATGGCCTAGGGAAAAAATACACATACCGTTGTAATCGGGGGAGTTTCTACTTTCAGATGCAACAGGAATTTTTGGGTTAGGTCAATCCGTTCGCGAGATATGGGAGTTTGACGTTAAGAAATGGTTGAGAGGACAACAAATTTTTCGCAATTCTGCTGCTCCAAACGCTTAACCAGAATGGCCTAGGGAAAAAATACACATACCGTTGTAATCGGGCGAGTTTCTACTTTCAGATGCAGTAGGAATTTTTGGGTTAGGTCAATCCGTTCGCGAGATATGGGAGTTTGAAGCCAAGAAATGGTTGAGAATGCAAAAAATTTTTCGCAATTCTGCTGCTCCAAACGCTTAACCAGAATGGCCTAGGGAAAAAATACACATACCGTTGTAATCGGGCGAGTTTCTACTTTTAGATGCAACAGGAATTTTTCGGTTAGGTCAATCCGTTCGCGAGATATGGGAGTTTGAAGCTAAGAAATGGTTGAGAAGACAACAAATTTTTCGCACTTCTGCTGCTCCAAACGCTTAACCAGAATGGCCTAGGGAAAAAATACACATACCGCTGTAATCGGGCGAGTTTCTACTTTCAGACGCAACAGGAATTTTTGAGTTAGGTCAATCCGTTCGCGAGATATGGGAGTTTGAAGCCAAGAAATGGTTGAGAAGGCGAAAAATTTTTCGCAATTCAGCTGCTCCAAACGCTTAACCAGAATGGCCTAGGGAAAAAATACACAAACCGCTGTAATCGGGCGAGTTTCTACTTTCAGATGCAATAGGAATTTTTGGGTTAGGTCAATCCGTTCGCGAGATATGGGAGTTTGAAGCCAAGAAATGGTTGAGAAGGCAAAAAATTTTTCGCAATTCTGCTGCTCCAAACGCTTAACCAGAATGGCCTAGGGAAAAAATACACATACCGTTGTAATCGGGGGAGTTTCTACTTTCAGATGCAACAGGAATTTTTGGGTTAGGTCAATCCGTTCGCGAGATATGGGAGTCTGACGTTAAGAAATGGTTGAGAGGACGACAAATTTTTCGCAATTCTGCTGCTCCAAACGCTTAACCAGAATGGCCTAGGGAAAAAATACACATACCGTTGTAATCGGGCGAGTTTCTACTTTCAGATGCAGTAGGAATTTTTGGGTTAGGTCATTCCGTTCGCGAGATATGGGAGTTTGAAGCCAAGAAATGGTTGAGAAGGCAAAAAATTTTTCGCAAATCTGCTGCTCCAAACGCTTAACAAGAATGGCCTAGGGAAAAAATACACATACCGTTGTAATCGGGCGAGTTTCTACTTTCAGATGCAACAGGAATTTTTGGGTTAGGTCAATCCGTTCGAGAGATATGGGAGTTTGACGCTAAGAAATGGTTGAGAAGACAACAAATTTTTCGCAATTCTGCTGCTCCAAACGCTTAACCAGAATGGCCTAGGGAAAAAATACACATACCGTTGTAATCGGGCGAGTTTCTACTTTCAGATGCAATAGGAATTTTTGGGTTAGGTCAATCCGTTCGCCAGATATGGGAGTTTGAAGCTAAGAAATGGTTGAGAAGACAACAAATTTTTCGCACTTCTGCTGCTCCAAACGCTTAACCAGAATGGCCTAGGGAAAAAATACACATACCGCTGTAATCGGGCGAGTTTCTACTTTCAGACGCAACAGGAATTTTTGAGTTAGGTCAATCCGTTCGCGAGATATGGGAGTTTGAAGCCAAGAAATGGTTGAGAAGGCGAAAAATTTTTCGCAATTCAGCTGCCCCAAACGCTTAACCAGAATGGCCTAGGGAAAAAATACACAAACCGCTGTAATCGGGCGAGTTTCTACTTTCAGATGCAATAGGAATTTTTGGGTTAGGTCAATCCGTTCGCGAGATATGGGAGTTTGAAGCCAAGAAATGGTTGAGAAGGCAAAAAATTTTTCGCAATTCTGCTGCTCCAAACGCTTAACCAGAATGGCCTAGGGAAAAAATACACATACCGTTGTAATCGGGGGAGTTTCTACTTTCAGATGCAACAGGAATTTTTGGGTTAGGTCAATCCGTTCGCGAGATATGGGAGTTTGACGTTAAGAAATGGTTGAGAGGACGACAAATTTTTCGCAATTCTGCTGCTCCAAACGCTTAACCAGAATGGCCTAGGGAAAAAATACACACACCGTTGTAATCGGGCGAGTTTCTACTTTCAGATGCAGTAGGAATTTTTGGGTTAGGTCAATCCGTTCGCGAGATATGGGAGTTTGAAGCCAAGAAATGGTTGAGAAGGCAAAAAATTTTTCGCAATTCTGCTGCTCCAAACGCTTAACAAGAATGGCCTAGGGAAAAAATACACATACCGTTGTAATCGGGCGAGTTTCTACTTTCAGATGCAACAGGAATTTTTGGGTTAGGTCAATCCGTTCGAGAGATATGGGAGTTTGACGCTAAGAAATGGTTGAGAAGACAACAAATTTTTCGCAATTCTGCTGCTCCAAACGCTTAACCAGAATGGCCTAGGGAAAAAATACACATACCGTTGTAATCGGGCGAGTTTCTACTTTCAGATGCAATAGGAATTTTTGGGTTAGGTCAATCCGTTCGCCAGATATGGGAGTTTGAAGCCAAGATTTGGTTGAGAAAGCAAAAAATTTTTCGCAATTCAGCTGCTCCAAACGCTTAACCAGAATGGCCTAGGGAATAAATATACATACCGCTGTAATCGGGCGAGTTTCTACTTTCAGATGCAATAGGAATTTTTGGGTTAGGTCAATCCGTTCGCGAGACATGGGAGTTTGAAGCCAAGGAATTGTTGAGAAGGCAAAAAATTTTTCGCAATTCTGCTGCTCCAAACGCTTAACCAGAATGGCCTAGGGAAAAAATACACATACCGCTGTAATCGGGCGAGTTTCTACTTTCAGACGCAACAGGAATTTTTGAGTTAGGTCAATCCGTTCGCGAGATATGGGAGTTTGACAGCAAGGAATGGTTGAGAAGGCGAAAAATTTTTCGCAATTCTGCTGCTCCAAACGCTTAACCAGAATGGCCTAGGGAAAAAATACACATACCGCTGTAATCGGGCGAGTTTCTACTTTCAGACGCAACAGGAATTTTTGAGTTAGGTCAATCCGTTCGCGAGATATGGGAGTTTGAAGCCAAGGAATGGTTGAGAAGGCGAAAAATTTTTCGCAATTCTGCTGCTCCAAACGCTTAACAAGAATGGCCTAGGGTAAAAATACACATACCGCTGTAATCGGGCGAGTTTCTACTTTCAGACGCAACAGGAATTTTTGAGTTATGTCAATCCGTTCGCGAGATATGGGAGTTTGAAGCCAAGGAATGGTTGAGAAGGCAAAAAATTTTTCGCAATTCAGCTGCTCCAAACGCTTAACCAGAATGGCCTAGGGAAAAAATACACAAACCGCTGTAATCGGGCGAGTTTCTACTTTCAGATGCAGTAGGAATTTTTGGGTTAGGTCAATCCGTTCGCGAGATATGGGAGTTTGAAGCCAAGAAATGGTTGAGAAGGCAAAAAATTTTTCACAATTCTGCTGCTCCACACGCTTAACCAGAATGGCCTAGGGAAAAAATACACATACCGTTGTAATCGGGCGAGTTTCTACTTTCAGATGCAGTAGGAATTTTTGGGTTAGGTCAATCCGTTCGCGAGATATGGGAGTTTGAAGCCAAGAAATGGTTGAGAAGGCAAAAAATTTTTTGCAATTCTGCTGCTCCAAACGCTTAACAAGATTGGCCTAGGGAAAAAATACACATACCGTTGTAATCGGGCGAGTTTCTACTTTCAGATGCAACAGGAATTTTTGGGTTAGGTCAATCCGTTCGAGAGATATGGGAGTTTGACGCTAAGAAATGGTTGAGAAGACAACAAATTTTTCGCAATTCTGCTGCTCCAAACGCTTAACCAGAATGGCCTAGGGAAAAAATACACATACCGATGTAATCGGGCGAGTTTCTACTTTCAGATGCAATAGGAATTTTTGGGTTAGGTCAATCCGTTCGCCAGATATGGGAGTTTGAAGCCAAGAAATGGTTGAGAAGGTAAAAAATTTTTCGCAATTCTGCTGCTCCAAACGCTTAACCAGAATGGCCTAGGGAAAAAATACACATACCGATGTAATCGGGCGAGTTTCTACTTTCAGATGCAATAGGAATTTTTGGGTTAGGTCAATCCGTTCGCCAGATATGGGAGTTTGAAGCCAAGAAATGGTTGAGAAGGTAAAAAATTTTTCGCAATTCTGCTGCTCCAAACGCTTAACCAGAATGGCCTAGGGAAAAAATACACATACCGCTGTAATCGGGCGAGTTTCTACTTTCAGATACAATAGGAATTTTTGGGTTAGGTCAATCCGTTCGCGAGATATGGGAGTTTGAAGCCAAGAAATGGTTGAGAAGGCAGAAAATTTTTCGCAATTCTGCTGCTCCAAACGCTTAACAAGAATGGCCTAGGGTAAAAATACACATACCGCTGTAATCGGGCGAGTTTCTACTTTCAGACGCAACAGGAATTTTTGAGTTAGGTCAATCCGTTCGCGAGATATGGGAGTTTGAATCCAAGGAATGGTTGAGAAGGCAAAAAATTTTTCGCAATTCAGCTGCGCCAAACGCTTAGCCAGAATGGCCTACGGAAAAAATACACATACCGCTGTAATCGGGCGAGTTTCTGCTTTCAGATGCAATAGGAATTTTTGGGTTAGGTCAATCCGTTCGCGAGATATGGGAGCTTGACGCTAAGAAATGGTTGAGAGGACAACAAATTTTTCGCAATTCTGCTGCTCCAAACGCTTAACCAGAATGGCCTAGGGAAAAAATACACATACCGTTGTAATCGGGCGAGTTTCTACTTTCAGATGCAATAGGAATTTTTGGGTTAGGTCAATCCGTTCGCCAGATATGGGAGTTTGAAGCCAAGAAATGGTTGAGAAGGTAAACAATTTTTCGCAATTCTGCTGCTTCAAACGCTTAACCAGAATGGCCTAGGGAAAAAATACACATACCGCTGTAATCGGGCGAGTTTCTACTTTCAGATACAATAGGAATTTTTGGGTTAGGTCAATCCGTTCGCGAGATATGGGAGTTTGAAGCCAAGAAATGGTTGAGAAGGCAGAAAATTTTTCGCAATTCTGCTGCTCCAAACGCTTAACAAGAATGGCCTAGGGTAAAAATACCCATATCGCTGTAATCGGGCGAGTTTCTACTTTCAGACGCAACAGGAATTTTTGAGTTAGGTCAATCCGTTCGCGAGATATGGGAGTTTGAATCCAAGGAATGGTTGAGAAGGCAAAAAATTTTTCGCAATTCAGCTGCTCCAAACGCTTAACCAGAATGGCCTACGGAAAAAATACACATACCGCTGTAATCGGGCGAGTTTCTGCTTTCAGATGCAATAGGAATTTTTGGGTTAGGTCAATCCGTTCGCGAGATATGGGAGTTTGACGCTAAGAAATGGTTGAGAGGACAACAAATTTTTCGCAATTCTGCTGCTCCAAACGCTTAACCAGAATGGCCTAGGGAAAAAATACACATACCGTTGTAATCGGGCGAGTTTCTACTTTCAGATGCAGTAGGAATTTTTGGGTTAGGTCAATCCGTTCGCGAGATATGGGAGTTTGAAGCCAAGAAATGGTTGAGAAGGCAAAAAATTTTTCGCAATTCTGCTGCTCCAAACGCTTAACAAGAATGGCCTAGGGAAAAAATACACATACCGTTGTAATCGGGCGAGTTTCTACTTTCAGATGCAACAGGAACTTTTGGGTTAGGTCAATCCGTTCGAGAGATATGGGAGTTTGACGCTAAGAAATGGTTGAGAAGACAACAAATTTTTCGCAATTCTGCTGCTCCAAACGCTTAACCAGAATGGCCTAGGGAAAAAATACACATACCGTTGTAATCGGGCGAGTTTCTACTTTCAGATGCAATAGGAATTTTTGGGTTAGGTCAATCCGTTCGCGAGATATGGGAGTTTGAAGCCAAGAAATGGTTGAGAAGGCAAAAAATTTTTCGCAATTCTGCTGCTCCAAACGCTTAACAAGAATGGCCTAGGGAAAAAATACACATACCGTTGTAATCGGGCGAGTTTCTACTTTCAGATGCAACAGGAATTTTTGGGTTAGGTCAATCCGTTCGCGAGATATGGGAGTTTGACGCTAAGAAATGGTTGAGGAGACATCAAATTTTTCGCAATTCTGCTGCTCCAAACGCTTAACAAGAATGTCCTAGGGTAAAAATACACATACCGCTGTAATCGGGCGAGTTTCTACTTTCAGACGCAACAGGAATTTTTGAGTTAGGTCAATCCGTTCGCGAGATATGGGAGTTTGAAGCCAAGGAATGGTTGAGAAGGCAAAAAATTTTTCGCAATTCAGCTGCTCCAAACGCTTAACCAGAATGGCCTAGGGAAAAAATACACATACCGCTGTAATCGGGCGAGTTTCTGCTTTCAGATGCAATAGGAATTTTTGGGTTAGGTCAATCCGTTCGCGAGATATGGGAGTTTGAAGCCAAGAAATGGTTGAGAAGGCAAAAAATTTTTCGCAATTCTGCTGCTCCAAACGCTTAACCAGAATGGCCTAGGGAAAAAATAAACATACCGTTGTAATCGGGCGAGTTTCTACTTTCAGAAGCAACAGGAACTTTTGGTTTAGGTCAATCCGTTCGCGAGATATGGGAGTTTGAAGCTAAGAAATGGTTGAGAAGACAACAAATATTTCGCACTACTGCTGCTCCAAACGCTTAACCAGAATGGCCTAGGGAAAAAATACACAAACCGTTGTAATCGGGCGAGTTTCTACTTTCAGATGCAGTAGGAATTTTTGGGTTACGACAATCCGTTCGCGAGATATGGGAGTTTGAAGCCAAGAAATGGTTGAGAAGGCAGAAAATTTTTCGCAATTCTGCTGCTCCAAACGCTTAACAAGAATGGCCTAGGGAAAAAATACACATATCGTTGTAATCGGGCGAGTTTCTACTTTCAGATGCAACAGGAATTTTTTGGTTAGGTCAATCCGTTCGCGAGATATGGGAGTTTGAAGCTAAGAAATGGTTGAGAAGACAACAAATTTTTCGCAATTCTGCTGCTCCAAACGCTTAACCAGAATGGCCTAGGGAAAAAATACACATACCGTTGTAATCGGGCGAGTTTCTACTTTCAGATGCAGTAGGAATTCTTGGGTTAGGTCAATCCGTTCGCGAGATATGGGAGTTTGAAGCCAAGAAATGGTTGAGAAGGCAAAAAATTTTTCGCAATTCTGCTGCTCCAAACGCTTAACCAGAATGGCCTAGGGAAAAAATACACATACCGTTGTAATCGGGCGAGTTTCTACTTTCAGATGCAATAGGAATTTTTGGGTTAGGTCAATCCGTTCGCCAGATATGGGAGTTTGAAGCCAAGAAATGGTTGAGAGGACAACAAATTTTTCGCAATTCTGCTGCTCCAAACGCTTAACCAGAATGGCCTAGGGAAAAAATACACATACCGTTGTAATCGGGCGAGTTTCTACTTTCAGATGCAGTAGGAATTTTTGGGTTAGGTCAATCCGTTCGCGAGATATGGGAGTTTGAAGCCAAGAAATGGTTGAGAAGGCAAAAAATTTTTCGCAATTCTGCTGCTCCAAACGCTTAACAAGAATGGCCTAGGGAAAAAATACACATACCGTTGTAATCGGGCGAGTTTCTACTTTCAGATGCAATAGGAATTTTTGGGTTAGGTCAATCCGTTCGAGAGATATGGGAGTTTGACGCTAAGAAATGGTTGAGAAGACAACAAATTTTTCGCAATTCTGCTGCTCCAAACGCTTAACCAGAATGGCCTAGGGAAAAAATACACATACCGTTGTAATCGGGCGAGTTTCTACTTTCAGATGCAATAGGAATTTTTGGGTTAGGTCAATCCGTTCGCCAGATATGGGAGTTTGAAGCCAAGAAATGGTTGAGAAGGCAAAAAATTTTTCGCAATTCTGCTGCTCCAAACGCTTAACCAGAATGGCCTAGGGAAAAAATACACATACCGCTGTAATCGGGCGAGTTTCTACTTTCAGATGCAACAGGAATTTTTGGGTTAGGTCAATCCGTTCGCGAGATATGGGAGTTTGACGCTAAGAAATGGTTGAGGAGACATCAAATTTTTCGCAATTCTGCTGCTCCAAACGCTTAACAAGAATGTCCTAGGGTAAAAATACACATACCGCTGTAATCGGGCGAGTTTCTACTTTCAGACGCAACAGGAATTTTTGAGTTAGGTCAATCCGTTCGCGAGATATGGGAGTTTGAAGCCAAGGAATGGTTGAGAAGGCAAAAAATTTTTCGCAATTCAGCTGCTCCAAACGCTTAACCAGAATGGCCTAGGGAAAAAATACACATACCGCTGTAATCGGGCGAGTTTCTGCTTTCAGATGCAATAGGAATTTTTGGGTTAGGTCAATCCGTTCGCGAGATATGGGAGTTTGAAGCCAAGAAATGGTTGAGAAGGCAAAAAATTTTTCGCATTTCTGCTGCTCCAAACGCTTAACCAGAATGGCCTAGGGAAAAAATAAACATACCGTTGTAATCGGGCGAGTTTCTACTTTCAGAAGCAACAGGAACTTTTGGTTTAGGTCAATCCGTTCGCGAGATATGGGAGTTTGAAGCTAAGAAATGGTTGAGAAGACAACAAATATTTCGCACTACTGCTGCTCCAAACGCTTAACCAGAATGGCCTAGGGAAAAAATACACAAACCGTTGTAATCGGGCGAGTTTCTACTTTCAGATGCAGTAGGAATTTTTGGGTTAGGTCAATCCGTTCGCGAGATATGGGAGTTTGACGCTAAGAAATGGTTGAGAGGACAACAAATTTTTCCCAATTCTGCTGCTCCAAACGCTTAACCAGAATGGCCTAGGGAAAAAATACACATACCGTTGTAATCGGGCGAGTTTCTACTTTCAGATGCAGTAGGAATTTTTGGGTTAGGTCAATCCGTTCGCGAGATATGGGAGTTTGAAGCCAAGAAATGGTTGAGAAGGCAAAAAATTTTTCACAATTCTGCTGCTCCACACGCTTAACCAGAATGGCCTAGGGAAAAAATACACATACCGTTGTAATCGGGCGAGTTTCTACTTTCAGATGCAACAGGAATTTTTGGGTTACGACAATCCGTTCGCGAGATATGGGAGTTTGAAGCCAAGAAATGGTTGAGAAGGCAGAAAATTTTTCGCAATTCTGCTGCTCCAAACGCTTAACAAGAATGGCCTAGGGAAAAAATACACATATCGTTGTAATCGGGCGAGTTTCTACTTTCAGATGCAACAGGAATTTTTTGGTTAGGTCAATCCGTTCGCGAGATATGGGAGTTTGAAGCTAAGAAATGGTTGAGAAGACAACAAATTTTTCGCAATTCTGCTGCTCCAAACGCTTAACCAGAATGGCCTAGGGAAAAAATACACATACCGTTGTAATCGGGCGAGTTTCTACTTTCAGATGCAGTAGGAATTCTTGGGTTAGGTCAATCCGTTCGCGAGATATGGGAGTTTGAAGCCAAGAAATGGTTGAGAAGGCAAAAAATTTTTCGCAATTCTGCTGCTCCAAACGCTTAACCAGAATGGCCTAGGGAAAAAATACACATACCGTTGTAATCGGGCGAGTTTCTACTTTCAGATGCAATAGGAATTTTTGGGTTAGGTCAATCCGTTCGCCAGATATGGGAGTTTGAAGCCAAGAAATGGTTGAGAGGACAACAAATTTTTCGCAATTCTGCTGCTCCAAACGCTTAACCAGAATGGCCTAGGGAAAAAATACACATACCGTTGTAATCGGGCGAGTTTCTACTTTCAGATGCAGTAGGAATTTTTGGGTTAGGTCAATCCGTTCGCGAGATATGGGAGTTTGAAGCCAAGAAATGGTTGAGAAGGCAAAAAATTTTTCGCAATTCTGCTGCTCCAAACGCTTAACAAGAATGGCCTAGGGAAAAAATACACATACCGTTGTAATCGGGCGAGTTTCTACTTTCAGATGCAATAGGAATTTTTGGGTTAGGTCAATCCGTTCGAGAGATATGGGAGTTTGACGCTAAGAAATGGTTGAGAAGACAACAAATTTTTCGCAATTCTGCTGCTCCAAACGCTTAACCAGAATGGCCTAGGGAAAAAATACACATACCGTTGTAATCGGGCGAGTTTCTACTTTCAGATGCAATAGGAATTTTTGGGTTAGGTCAATCCGTTCGCGAGATATGGGAGTTTGAAGCCAAGAAATGGTTGAGAAGGCAAAAAATTTTTCGCAATTCTGCTGCTCCAAACGCTTAACCAGAATGGCCTAGGGAAAAAATACACATACCGTTGTAATCGGGCGAGTTTCTACTTTCAGATGCAATAGGAATTTTTGGGTTAGGTCAATCCGTTCGCCAGATATGGGAGTTTGAAGCCAAGAAATGGTTGAGAGGACAACAAATTTTTCGCAATTCTGCTGCTCCAAACGCTTAACCAGAATGGCCTAGGGAAAAAATACACATACCGTTGTAATCGGGCGAGTTTCTACTTTCAGATGCAGTAGGAATTTTTGGGTTAGGTCAATCCGTTCGCGAGATATGGGAGTTTGAAGCCAAGAAATGGTTGAGAAGGCAAAAAATTTTTCGCAATTCTGCTGCTCCAAACGCTTAACAAGAATGGCCTAGGGAAAAAATACACATACCGTTGTAATCGGGCGAGTTTCTACTTTCAGATGCAATAGGAATTTTTGGGTTAGGTCAATCCGTTCGAGAGATATGGGAGTTTGACGCTAAGAAATGGTTGAGAAGACCACAAATTTTTCGCAATTCTGCTGCTCCAAACGCTTAACCAGAATGGCCTAGGGAAAAAATACACATACCGTTGTAATCGGGCGAGTTTCTACTTTCAGATGCAATAGGAATTTTTGGGTTAGGTCAATCCGTTCGCCAGATATGGGAGTTTGAAGCCAAGAAATGGTTGAGAAGGCAAAAAATTTTTCACAATTCTGCTGCTCCAAACGCTTAACCAGAATGGCCTAGGGAAAAAATACACATACCGCTGTAATCGGGCGAGTTTCTGCTTTCAGATGCAATAGGAATTTTTGGGTTAGGTCAATCCGTTCGCGAGATATGGGAGTTTGAAGCCAAGAAATGGTTGAGAAGGCAAAAAAATTTACGCAATTCTGCTGCACCAAACGCTTAACCAGAATGGCCTAGGGAAAAAATAAACATACCGTTGTAATCGGGCGAGTTTCTACTTTCAGAAGCAACAGGAACTTTTGGTTTAGGTCAATCCGTTCGCGAGATATGGGAGTTTGAAGCTAAGAAATGGTTGAGAAGACAACAAATTTTTCGCAATTCTGCTGCTCCAAACGCTTAACCAGAATGGCCTAGGGAAAAAATACACAAACCGTTGTAATCGGGCGAGTTTCTACTTTCAGATGCAGTAGGAATTTTTGGGTTAGGTCAATCCGTTCGCGAGATATGGGAGTTTGAAGCCAAGAAATGGTTGAGGAGGCAAAAAATTTTTCGCAATTCTGCTGCTCCAAACGCTTAACAAGAATGGCCTAGGGAAAAAATACACATACCGTTGTAATCGGGCGAGTTTCTACTTTCAGACGCTACAGGAATTTTTGGGTTAGGTCAATCCGTTCGCGAGATATGGGAGTTTGACGCTAAGAAATGGTTGAGAGGACAACAAATTTTTCCCAATTCTGCTGCTCCAAACGCTTAACCAGAATGGCCTAGGGAAAAAATACACATACCGTTGTAATCGGGCGAGTTTCTACTTTCAGATGCAGTAGGAATTTTTGGGTTAGGTCAATCCGTTCGCGAGATATGGGAGTTTGAAGCCAAGAAATGGTTGAGAAGGCAAAAAATTTTTCACAATTCTGCTGCTCCACACGCTTAACCAGAATGGCCTAGGGAAAAAATACACATACCGTTGTAATCGGGCGAGTTTCTACTTTCAGATGCAACAGGAATTTTTGTGATACGACAATCCGTTCGCGAGATATGGGAGTTTGAAGCCAAGAAATGGTTGAGAAGGCAGAAAATTTTTCGCAATTCTGCTGCTCCAAACGCTTAACCAGAATGGCCTAGGGAAAAAATACACAAACCGTTGTAATCGGGCGAGTTTCTACTTTCAGATGCAGTAGGAATTTTTGGGTTAGGTCAATCCGTTCGCGAGATATGGGAGTTTGAAGCCAAGAAATGGTTGAGAAGGCAAAAAATTTTTCGCAATTCTGCTGCTCCAAACGCTTAACAAGAATGGCCTAGGGAAAAAATACACATACCGTTGTAATCGGGCGAGTTTCTACTTTCAGACGCTACAGGAATTTTTGGGTTAGGTCAATCCGTTCGCGAGATATGGGAGTTTGACGCTAAGAAATGGTTGAGAGGACAACAAATTTTTCCCAATTCTGCTGCTCCAAACGCTTAACCAGAATGGCCTAGGGAAAAAATACACATACCGTTGTAATCGGGCGAGTTTCTACTTTCAGATGCAGTAGGAATTTTTGGGTTAGGTCAATCCGTTCGCGAGATATGGGAGTTTGAAGCCAAGAAATGGTTGAGAAGGCAAAAAATTTTTCACAATTCTGCTGCTCCACACGCTTAACCAGAATGGCCTAGGGAAAAAATACACATACCGTTGTAATCGGGCGAGTTTCTACTTTCAGATGCAACAGGAATTTTTGTGTTACGACAATCCGTTCGCGAGATATGGGAGTTTGAAGCCAAGAAATGGTTGAGAAGGCAGAAAATTTTTCGCAATTCTGCTGCTCCAAACGCTTAACAAAAATGGCCTAGGGAAAAAATACACATATCGTTGTAATCGGGCGAGTTTCTACTTTCAGATGCAACAGGAATTTTTTGGTTAGGTCAATCCGTTCGCGAGATATGGGAGTTTGAAGCTAAGAAATGGTTGAGAAGACAACAAATTTTTCGCACTTCTGCTGCTCCAAACGCTTAACCAGAATGGCCTAGGGAAAAAATACACATACCGTTGTAATCGGGCGAGTTTCTACTTTCAGATGCAACAGGAATTTTTGGGTTAGGTCAATCCGTTCGCGAGATATGGGAGTTTGAAGCTAAGGAATGGTTGAGAAGACAACAAATTTTTCGCAATTCTGCTGCTCCAAACGCTTAACAAGAATGGCCTAGGGTAAAAATACACATACCGATGTAATCGGGCGAGTTTCTACTTTCAGACGCAACAGGAATTTTTGAGTTAGGTCAATCCGTTCGCGAGATATGGGAGTTTGAAGCGAAGGAATGGTTGAGAAGGCGAAAAATTTTTCGCAATTCTGCTGCTCCAAACGCTTAACCAGAATGGCCTAGGGAAAAAATACACATACCGTTGTAATCGGGCGAGTTTCTACTTTCAGATGCAACAGGAATTTTTGGGTTAGGTCAATCCGTTCGCGAGATATGGGAGTTTGACGCTAAGAAATGGTTGAGGAGACATCAAATTTTTCGCAATTCTGCTGCTCCAAACGCTTAACAAGAATGTCCTAGGGTAAAAATACACATACCGCTGTAATCGGGCGAGTTTCTACTTTCAGACGCAACAGGAATTTTTGAGATAGGTCAATCCGTTCGCGAGATATGGGAGTTTGAAGCCAAGGAATGGTTGAGAAGGCAAAAAATTTTTCGCAATTCAGCTGCTCCAAACGCTTAACCAGAATGGCCTAGGGAAAAAATACACATACCGCTGTAATCGGGCGAGTTTCTGCTTTCAGATGCAATAGGAATTTTTGGGTTAGGTCAATCCGTTCGCGAGATATGGGAGTTTGAAGCCAAGAAATGGTTGAGAAGGCAAAAAATTTTTCGCAATTCTGCTGCTCCAAACGGTTAACCAGAATGGCCTAGGGAAAAAATAAACATACCGTTGTAATCGGGCGAGTTTCTACTTTCAGAAGCAACAGGAACTTTTGGTTTAGGTCAATCCGTTCGCGAGATATGGGAGTTTGAAGCTAAGAAATGGTTGAGAAGACAACAAATTTTTCGCACTTCTGCTGCTCCAAACGCTTAACCAGAATGGCCTAGGGAAAAAATACACAAACCGTTGTAATCGGGCGAGTTTCTACTTTCAGATGCAGTAGGAATTTTTGGGTTAGGTCAATCCGTTCGCGAGATATGGGAGTTTGAAGCCAAGAAATGGTTGAGAAGGCAAAAAATTTTTCGCAATTCTGCTGCTCCAAACGCTTAACAAGAATGGCCTAGGGAAAAAATACACATACCGTTGTAATCGGGCGAGTTTCTACTTTCAGACGCTACAGGAATTTTTGGGTTAGGTCAATCCGTTCGCGAGATATGGGAGTTTGACGCTAAGAAATGGTTGAGAGGACAACAAATTTTTCCCAATTCTGCTGCTCCAAACGCTTAACCAGAATGGCCTAGGGAAAAAATACACATACCGTTGTAATCGGGCGAGATTCTACTTTCAGATGCAATAGGAATTTTTGGGTTAGGTCAATCCGTTCGCCAGATATGGGAGTTTGAAGCCAAGAAATGGTTGAGAAGGTAAAAAATTTTTCGCAATTCTGCTGCTCCAAACGCTTAACCAGAATGGCCAAGGGAAAAAATACACATACCGCTGTAATCGGGCGAGTTTCTACTTTCAGATACAATAGGAAGTTTTGGGTTAGGTCAATCCGTTCGCGAGATATGGGAGTTTGAAGCCAAGAAATGGTTGAGAAGGCAGAAAATTTTTCGCAATTCTGCTGCTCCAAACGCTTAACAAGAATGGCCTAGGGTAAAAATACACATACCGCTGTAATCGGGCGAGTTTCTACTTTCAGACGCAACAGGAATTTTTGAGTTAGGTCAATCCGTTCGCGAGATATGGGAGTTTGAATCCAAGGAATGGTTGAGAAGGCAAAAAATTTTTCGCAATTCAGCTGCTCCAAACGCTTAACCAGAATGGCCTAGGGAAAAAATACACATACCGCTGTAATCGGGCGAGTTTCTGCTTTCAGATGCAATAGGAATTTTTGGGTTAGGTCAATCCGTTCGCGAGATATGGGAGTTTGACGCTAAGAAATGGTTGAGAGGACAACAAATTTTTCGCAATTCTGCTGCTCCAAACGCTTAACCAGATTGGCCTAGGGAAAAAAAACACATACCGTTGTAATCGGGCGAGTTTCTACTTTCAGATGCAACAGGAATTTTTGTGTTACGACAATCCGTTCGCGAGATATGGGAGTTTGAAGCCAAGAAATGGTTGAGAAGGCAGAAAATTTTTCGCAATTCTGCTGCTCCAAACGCTTAACAAAAATGGCCTAGGGAAAAAATACACATATCGTTGTAATCGGGCGAGTTTCTACTTTCAGATGCAACAGGAATTTTTTGGTTAGGTCAATCCGTTCGCGAGATATGGGAGTTTGAAGCTAAGAAATGGTTGAGAAGACAACAAATTTTTCGCACTTCTGCTGCTCCAAACGCTTAACCAGAATGGCCTAGGGAAAAAATACACATACCGTTGTAATCGGGCGAGTTTCTACTTTCAGATGCAACAGGAATTTTTGGGTTAGGTCAATCCGTTCGCGAGATATGGGAGTTTGAAGCTAAGGAATGGTTGAGAAGACAACAAATTTTTCGCAATTCTGCTGCTCCAAACGCTTAACAAGAATGGCCTAGGGTAAAAATACACATACCGATGTAATCGGGCGAGTTTCTACTTTCAGACGCAACAGGAATTTTTGAGTTAGGTCAATCCGTTCGCGAGATATGGGAGTTTGAAGCGAAGGAATGGTTGAGAAGGCGAAAAATTTTTCGCAATTCTGCTGCTCCAAACGCTTAACCAGAATGGCCTAGGGAAAAAATACACATACCGTTGTAATCGGGCGAGTTTCTACTTTCAGATGCAACAGGAATTTTTGGGTTAGGTCAATCCGTTCGCGAGATATGGGAGTTTGACGCTAAGAAATGGTTGAGGAGACATCAAATTTTTCGCAATTCTGCTGCTCCAAACGCTTAACAAGAATGTCCTAGGGTAAAAATACACATACCGCTGTAATCGGGCGAGTTTCTACTTTCAGACGCAACAGGAATTTTTGAGATAGGTCAATCCGTTCGCGAGATATGGGAGTTTGAAGCCAAGGAATGATTGAGAAGGCAAAAAATTTTTCGCAATTCAGCTGCTCCAAACGCTTAACCAGAATGGCCTAGGGAAAAAATACACATACCGCTGTAATCGGGCGAGTTTCTGCTTTCAGATGCAATAGGAATTTTTGGGTTAGGTCAATCCGTTCGCGAGATATGGGAGTTTGAAGCCAAGAAATGGTTGAGAAGGCAAAAAATTTTTCGCAATTCTGCTGCTCCAAACGCTTAACCAGAATGGCCTAGGGAAAAAATAAACATACCGTTGTAATCGGGCGAGTTTCTACTTTCAGAAGCAACAGGAACTTTTGGTTTAGGTCAATCCGTTCGCGAGATATGGGAGTTTGAAGCTAAGAAATGGTTGAGAAGACAACAAATTTTTCGCACTTCTGCTGCTCCAAACGCTTAACCAGAATGGCCTAGGGAAAAAATACACAAACCGTTGTAATCGGGCGAGTTTCTACTTTCAGATGCAGTAGGAATTTTTGGGTTAGGTCAATCCGTTCGCGAGATATGGGAGTTTGAAGCCAAGAAATGGTTGAGAAGGCAAAAAATTTTTCGCAATTCTGCTGCTCCAAACGCTTAACAAGAATGGCCTAGGGAAAAAATACACATACCGTTGTAATCGGGCGAGTTTCTACTTTCAGACGCTACAGGAATTTTTGGGTTAGGTCAATCCGTTCGCGAGATATGGGAGTTTGACGCTAAGAAATGGTTGAGAGGACAACAAATTTTTCCCAATTCTGCTGCTCCAAACGCTTAACCAGAATGGCCTAGGGAAAAAATACACATACCGTTGTAATCGGGCGAGATTCTACTTTCAGATGCAATAGGAATTTTTGGGTTAGGTCAATCCGTTCGCCAGATATGGGAGTTTGAAGCCAAGAAATGGTTGAGAAGGTAAAAAATTTTTCGCAATTCTGCTGCTCCAAACGCTTAACCAGAATGGCCAAGGGAAAAAATACACATACCGCTGTAATCGGGCGAGTTTCTACTTTCAGATACAATAGGAAGTTTTGGGTTAGGTCAATCCGTTCGCGAGATATGGGAGTTTGAAGCCAAGAAATGGTTGAGAAGGCAGAAAATTTTTCGCAATTCTGCTGCTCCAAACGCTTAACAAGAATGGCCTAGGGTAAAAATACACATACCGCTGTAATCGGGCGAGTTTCTACTTTCAGACGCAACAGGAATTTTTGAGTTAGGTCAATCCGTTCGCGAGATATGGGAGTTTGAATCCAAGGAATGGTTGAGAAGGCAAAAAATTTTTCGCAATTCAGCTGCTCCAAACGCTTAACCAGAATGGCCTAGGGAAAAAATACACATACCGCTGTAATCGGGCGAGTTTCTGCTTTCAGATGCAATAGGAATTTTTGGGTTAGGTCAATCCGTTCGCGAGATATGGGAGTTTGACGCTAAGAAATGGTTGAGAGGACAACAAATTTTTCGCAATTCTGCTGCTCCAAACGCTTAACCAGAATGGCCTAGGGAAAAAAAACACATACCGTTGTAATCGGGCGAGTTTCTACTTTCAGATGCAGTAGGAATTTTTGGGTTAGGTCAATCCGTTCGCGAGATATGGGAGTTTGAAGCCAGAAATGGTTGAGAAGGCAAAAAATTTTTCGCAATTCTGCTGCTCCAAACGCTTAACAAGAATGGCCTAGGGAAAAAATACACATACCGTTGTAATCGGGCGAGTTTCTACTTTCAGATGAAAACAGGAATTTTTGGGTTAGGTCAATCCGTTCGAGAGATATGGGAGTTTGACGCTAAGAAATGGTTGAGAAGACAACAAATTTTTCGCAATTCTGCTGCTCCAAACGCTTAACCAGAATGGCCTAGGGAAAAAATACACATACCGTTGTAATCGGGCGAGTTTCTACTTTCAGATGCAATAGGAATTTTTGGGTTAGGTCAATCCGTTCGCCAGATATGGGAGTTTGAAGCCAAGAAATGGTTGAGAAGGCAAAAAATTTTTCGCAATTCTGCTGCTCCAAACGCTTAACCAGAATGGCCTAGGGAAAAAATACACATACCGCTGTAATCGGGCGAGTTTCTGCTTTCAGATGCAATAGGAATTTTTGGGCTAGGTCAATCCGTTCGCGAGATATGGGAGTTTGAAGCCAAGAAATGGTTGAGAAGGCAAAAAATTTTTCGCAATTCTGCTGCTCCAAACGCTTAACCAGAATGGCCTAGGGAAAAAATAAACATACCGTTGTAATCGGGCGTGTTTCTACTTTCAGACGCTACAGGAATTTTTGGGTTAGGTCAATCCGTTCGCGAGATATGGGAGTTTGACGCTAAGAAATGGTTGAGAGGACAACAAATTTTTCCCAATTCTGCTGCTCCAAACGCTTAACCAGAATGGCCTAGGGAAAAAATACACATACCGTTGTAATCGGGCGAGTTTCTACTTTCAGATGCAGTAGGAATTTTTGGATTAGGTCAATCCGTTCGCGAGATATGGGAGTTTGAAGCCAAGAAATGGTTGAGAAGGCAAAAAATTTTTCACAATTCTGCTGCTCCACACGCTTAACCAGAATGGCCTAGGGAAAAAATACACATACCGTTGTAATCGGGCGAGTTTCTACTTTCAGATGCAACAGGAATTTTTGGGTTACGACAATCCGTTCGCGAGATATGGGAGTTTGAAGCCAAGAAATGGTTGAGAAGGCAGAAAATTTTTCGCAATTCTGCTGCTCCAAACGCTTAACAAGAATGGCCTAGGGAAAAAATACACATATGGTTGTAATCGGGCGAGTTTCTACTTTCAGATGCAACAGGAATTTTTTGGTTAGGTCAATCCGTTCGCGAGATATGGGAGTTTGAAGCTAAGAAATGGTTGAGAAGACAACAAATTTTTCGCACTTCTGCTGCTCCAAACGCTTAACCAGAATGGCCTAGGGAAAAAATACACATACCGTTGTAATCGCGCGAGTTTCTACTTTCAGATGCAGTAGGAATTTTTGGGTTAGGTCAATCCGTTCGCGAGATATGGGAGTTTGAAGCCAAGAAATGGTTGAGAAGGCAAAAAATTTTTCACAATTCTGCTGCTCCACACGCTTAACCAGAATGGCCTAGGGAAAAAATACACATACCGTTGTAATCGGGCGAGTTTCTACTTTCAGATGCAACAGTAATTTTTGGGTTACGACAATCCGTTCGCGAGATATGGGAGTTTGAAGCCAAGAAATGGTTGAGAAGGCAGAAAATTTTTCGCAATTCTGCTGCTCCAAACGCTTAACAAGAATGGCCTAGGGAAAAAATACACATAGCGCTGTAATCGGGCGAGTTTCTGCTTTCAGATGCAATAGGAATTTTTGGGTTAGGTCAATCCGTTCGCGAGATATGGGAGTTTGAAGCCAAGAAATGGTTGAGAAGGCAAAAAATTTTTCGCAATTCTGCTGCTCCAAACGCTTAACCAGAATGGCCTAGGGAAAAAATAAACATACCGTTGTAATCGGGCGAGTTTCTACTTTCAGAAGCAACAGGAACTTTTGGTTTAGGTCAATCCGTTCGCGAGATATGGGAGTTTGAAGCTAAGAAATGGTTGAGAAGACAACAAATTTTTCGCACTTCTGCTGCTCCAAACGCTTAACCAGAATGGCCTAGGGAAAAAATACACAAACCGTTGTAATCGGGCGAGTTTCTACTTTCAGATGCAGTAGGAATTTTTGGGTTAGGTCAATCCGTTCGCGAGATATGGGAGTTTGAAGCCAAGAAATGGTTGAGAAGGCAAAAAATTTTTCGCAATTCTGCTGCTCCAAACGCTTAACCAGAATGGCCTAGGGAAAAAATACACATATCGTTGTAATCGGGCGAGTTTCTACTTTCAGGTGCAACAGGAATTTTTTGGTTAGGTCAATCCGTTCGCGAGATATGGGAGTTTGAAGCTAAGAAATGGTTGAGAAGACAACAAATTTTTCGCACTTCTGCTGCTCCAAACGCTTAACCAGAATGGCCTAGGGAAAAAATACACATACCGTTGTAATCGGGCGAGTTTCTACTTTCAGATGCAGTAGGAATTTTTGGGTTAGGTCAATCCGTTCGCGAGATATGGGAGTTTGAAGCCAAGAAATGGTTGAGAAGGCAAAAAATTTTTCACAATTCTGCTGCTCCACACGCTTAACCAGAATGGCCTAGGGAAAAAATACACATACCGTTGTAATCGGGCGAGTTTCTACTTTCAGATGCAACAGGAATTTTTGGGTTACGACAATCCGTTCGCGAGATATGGGAGTTTGAAGCCAAGAAATGGTTGAGAAGGCAGAAAATTTTTCGCAATTCTACTGCTCCAAACGCTTAACAAGAATGGCCTAGGGAAAAAATACACATACCGCTGTAATCGGGCGAGTTTCTGCTTTCAGATGCAATAGGAATTTTTGGGTTAGGTCAATCCGTTCGCGAGATATGGGAGTTTGAAGCCAAGAAATGGTTGAGAAGGCAAAAAATTTTTCGCAATTCTGCTGCTCCAAACGCTTAACCAGAATGGCCTAGGGATAAAATAAACATACCGTTGTAATCGGGCGAGTTTCTACTTTCAGAAGCAACAGGAACTTTTGGTTTAGGTCAATCCGTTCGCGAGATATGGGAGTTTGAAGCTAAGAAATGGTTGAGAAGACAACAAATTTTTCGCACTTCTGCTGCTCCAAACGCTTAACCAGAATGGCCTAGGGAAAAAATACACAAACCGTTGTAATCGGGCGAGTTTCTACTTTCAGATGCAGTAGGAATTTTTGGGTTAGGTTAATCCGTTCGCGAGATATGGGAGTTTGAAGCCAAGAAATGGTTGAGAAGGCAAAAAATTTTTCGCAATTCTGCTGCTCCAAACGCTTAACAAGAATGGCCTAGGGAAAAAATACACATACCGTTGTAATCGGGCGAGTTTCTACTTTCAGACGCTACAGGAATTTTTGGGTTAGGTCAATCCGTTCGCGAGATATGGGAGTTTGACGCTAAGAAATGGTTGAGAGGACAACAAATTTTTCCCAATTCTGCTGCTCCAAACGCTTAACCAGAATGGCCTAGGGAAAAAATACACATACCGTTGTAATCGGGCGAGTTTCTACTTTCAGATGCAGTAGGAATTTTTGGGTTAGGTCAATCCGTTCGCGAGATATGGGAGTTTGAAGCCAAGAAATGGTTGAGAAGGCAAAAAATTTTTCACAATTCTGCTGCTCCACACGCTTAACCAGAATGGCCTAGGGAAAAAATACACATACCGTTGTAATCGGGCGAGTTTCTACTTTCAGATGCAACAGGAATTTTTGGGTTACGACAATCCGTTCGCGAGATATGGGAGTTTGAAGCCAAGAAATGGTTGAGAAGGCAGAAAATTTTTCGCAATTCTGCTGCTCCAAACGCTTAACAAGAATGGCCTAGGGAAAAATAAACATACCGTTGCAATCGGGCGAGTTTCTACTTTCAGATGCAACAGGAATTTTTTGGTTAGGTCAATCCGTTCGCGAGATATGGGAGTTTGAAGCCAAGAAATGGTTGAGAAGGCAAAAAATTTTTCGCAATTCTGCTGCTCCAAACGCTTAACCAGAATGGCCTAGGGAAAAAATACACATACCGTTGTAATCGGGCGAGTTTCTACTTTCAGATGCAATAGGAATTTTTGGGTTAGGTCAATCCGTTCGCCAGATATGGGAGTTTGAAGCCAAGAAATGGTTGAGAAGGTAAAAAATTTTTCGCAATTCTGCTGCTCCAAACGCTTAACCAGAATGGCCTAGGGAAAAAATACACATACCGCTGTAATCGGGCGAGTTTCTACTTTCAGATACAATAGGAAGTTTTGGGTTAGGTCAATCCGTTCGCGAGATATGGGAGTTTGAAGCCAAGAAATGGTTGAGAAGGCAGAAAATTTTTCGCAATTCTGCTGCTCCAAACGCTTAACAAGAATGGCCTAGGGTAAAAATACACATACCGCTGTAATCGGGCGAGTTTCTAATTTCAGACGCAACAGGAATTTTTGAGTTTGGTCAATCCGTTCGCGAGATATGGGAGTTTGAATCCAAGGAATGGTTGAGAAGGCAAAAAATTTTTCGCAATTCAGCTGCTCCAAACGCTTAACCAGAATGGCCTAGGGAAAAAATACACATACCGCTGTAATCGGGCGAGTTTCTGCTTTCAGATGCAATAGGAATTTTTGGGTTAGGTCAATCCGTTCGCGAGATATGGGAGCTTGACGCTAAGAAATGGTTGAGTGGACAACAAATTTTTCGCAATTCTGCTGCTCCAAACGCTTAACCAGAATGGCCTAGGGAAAAAATACACATACCGTTGTAATCGGGCGAGTTTCTACTTTCAGATGCAGTAGGAATTTTTGGGTTAGGTCAATCCGTTCGCGAGATATGGGAGTATGAAGCCAAGAAATGGTTGAGAAGGCAAAAAATTTTTCGCAATTCTGCTGCTCCAAACGCTTAACAAGAATGGCCTAGGGAAAAAATACACATACCGTTGTAATCGGGCGAGTTTCTACTTTCAGATGAAAACAGGAATTTTTGGGTTAGGTCAATCCGTTCGAGAGATATGGGAGTTTGACGCTAAGAAATGGTTGAGAAGACAACAAATTTTTCGCAATTCTGCTGCTCCAAACGCTTAACCAGAATGGCCTAGGGAAAAAATACACATACCGTTGTAATCGGGCGAGTTTCTACTTTCAGATGCAATAGGAATTTTTGGGTTAGGTCAATCCGTTCGCCAGATATGGGAGTTTGAAGCCAAGAAATGGTTGAGAAGGCAAAAAATTTTTCGCAATTCTGCTGCTCCAAACGCTTAACCAGAATGGCCTAGGGAAAAAATACACATACCGCTGTAATCGGGCGAGTTTCTGCTTTCAGATGCAATAGGAATTTTTGGGCTAGGTCAATCCGTTCGCGAGATATGGGAGTTTGAAGCCAAGAAATGGTTGAGAAGGCAAAAAATTTTTCGCAATTCTGCTGCTCCAAACGCTTAACCAGAATGGCCTAGGGAAAAAATAAACATACCGTTGTAATCGGGCGTGTTTCTACTTTCAGACGCTACAGGAATTTTTGGGTTAGGTCAATCCGTTCGCGAGATATGGGAGTTTGACGCTAAGAAATGGTTGAGAGGACAACAAATTTTTCCCAATTCTGCTGCTCCAAACGCTTAACCAGAATGGCCTAGGGAAAAAATACACATACCGTTGTAATCGGGCGAGTTTCTACTTTCAGATGCAGTAGGAATTTTTGGATTAGGTCAATCCGTTCGCGAGATATGGGAGTTTGAAGCCAAGAAATGGTTGAGAAGGCAAAAAATTTTTCACAATTCTGCTGCTCCACACGCTTAACCAGAATGGCCTAGGGAAAAAATACACATACCGTTGTAATCGGGCGAGTTTCTACTTTCAGATGCAACAGGAATTTTTGGGTTACGACAATCCGTTCGCGAGATATGGGAGTTTGAAGCCAAGAAATGGTTGAGAAGGCAGAAAATTTTTCGCAATTCTGCTGCTCCAAACGCTTAACAAGAATGGCCTAGGGAAAAAATACACATATGGTTGTAATCGGGCGAGTTTCTACTTTCAGATGCAACAGGAATTTTTTGGTTAGGTCAATCCGTTCGCGAGATATGGGAGTTTGAAGCTAAGAAATGGTTGAGAAGACAACAAATTTTTCGCACTTCTGCTGCTCCAAACGCTTAACCAGAATGGCCTAGGGAAAAAATACACATACCGTTGTAATCGCGCGAGTTTCTACTTTCAGATGCAGTAGGAATTTTTGGGTTAGGTCAATCCGTTCGCGAGATATGGGAGTTTGAAGCCAAGAAATGGTTGAGAAGGCAAAAAATTTTTCACAATTCTGCTGCTCCACACGCTTAACCAGAATGGCCTAGGGAAAAAATACACATACCGTTGTAATCGGGCGAGTTTCTACTTTCAGATGCAACAGTAATTTTTGGGTTACGACAATCCGTTCGCGAGATATGGGAGTTTGAAGCCAAGAAATGGTTGAGAAGGCAGAAAATTTTTCGCAATTCTGCTGCTCCAAACGCTTAACAAGAATGGCCTAGGGAAAAAATACACATAGCGCTGTAATCGGGCGAGTTTCTGCTTTCAGATGCAATAGGAATTTTTGGGTTAGGTCAATCCGTTCGCGAGATATGGGAGTTTGAAGCCAAGAAATGGTTGAGAAGGCAAAAAATTTTTCGCAATTCTGCTGCTCCAAACGCTTAACCAGAATGGCCTAGGGAAAAAATAAACATACCGTTGTAATCGGGCGAGTTTCTACTTTCAGAAGCAACAGGAACTTTTGGTTTAGGTCAATCCGTTCGCGAGATATGGGAGTTTGAAGCTAAGAAATGGTTGAGAAGACAACAAATTTTTCGCACTTCTGCTGCTCCAAACGCTTAACCAGAATGGCCTAGGGAAAAAATACACAAACCGTTGTAATCGGGCGAGTTTCTACTTTCAGATGCAGTAGGAATTTTTGGGTTAGGTCAATCCGTTCGCGAGATATGGGAGTTTGAAGCCAAGAAATGGTTGAGAAGGCAAAAAATTTTTCGCAATTCTGCTGCTCCAAACGCTTAACCAGAATGGCCTAGGGAAAAAATACACATATCGTTGTAATCGGGCGAGTTTCTACTTTCAGATGCAACAGGAATTTTTTGGTTAGGTCAATCCGTTCGCGAGATATGGGAGTTTGAAGCTAAGAAATGGTTGAGAAGACAACAAATTTTTCGCACTTCTGCTGCTCCAAACGCTTAACCAGAATGGCCTAGGGAAAAAATACACATACCGTTGTAATCGGGCGAGTTTCTACTTTCAGATGCAGTAGGAATTTTTGGGTTAGGTCAATCCGTTCGCGAGATATGGGAGTTTGAAGCCAAGAAATGGTTGAGAAGGCAAAAAATTTTTCACAATTCTGCTGCTCCACACGCTTAACCAGAATGGCCTAGGGAAAAAATACACATACCGTTGTAATCGGGCGAGTTTCTACTTTCAGATGCAACAGGAATTTTTGGGTTACGACAATCCGTTCGCGAGATATGGGAGTTTGAAGCCAAGAAATGGTTGAGAAGGCAGAAAATTTTTCGCAATTCTACTGCTCCAAACGCTTAACAAGAATGGCCTAGGGAAAAAATACACATACCGCTGTAATCGGGCGAGTTTCTGCTTTCAGATGCAATAGGAATTTTTGGGTTAGGTCAATCCGTTCGCGAGATATGGGAGTTTGAAGCCAAGAAATGGTTGAGAAGGCAAAAAATTTTTCGCAATTCTGCTGCTCCAAACGCTTAACCAGAATGGCCTAGGGATAAAATAAACATACCGTTGTAATCGGGCGAGTTTCTACTTTCAGAAGCAACAGGAACTTTTGGTTTAGGTCAATCCGTTCGCGAGATATGGGAGTTTGAAGCTAAGAAATGGTTGAGAAGACAACAAATTTTTCGCACTTCTGCTGCTCCAAACGCTTAACCAGAATGGCCTAGGGAAAAAATACACAAACCGTTGTAATCGGGCGAGTTTCTACTTTCAGATGCAGTAGGAATTTTTGGGTTAGGTCAATCCGTTCGCGAGATATGGGAGTTTGAAGCCAAGAAATGGTTGAGAAGGCAAAAAATTTTTCGCAATTCTGCTGCTCCAAACGCTTAACAAGAATGGCCTAGGGAAAAAATACACATACCGTTGTAATCGGGCGAGTTTCTACTTTCAGACGCTACAGGAATTTTTGGGTTAGGTCAATCCGTTCGCGAGATATGGGAGTTTGACGCTAAGAAATGGTTGAGAGGACAACAAATTTTTCCCAATTCTGCTGCTCCAAACGCTTAACCAGAATGGCCTAGGGAAAAAATACACATACCGTTGTAATCGGGCGAGTTTCTACTTTCAGATGCAGTAGGAATTTTTGGGTTAGGTCAATCCGTTCGCGAGATATGGGAGTTTGAAGCCAAGAAATGGTTGAGAAGGCAAAAAATTTTTCACAATTCTGCTGCTCCACACGCTTAACCAGAATGGCCTAGGGAAAAAATACACATACCGTTGTAATCGGGCGAGTTTCTACTTTCAGATGCAACAGGAATTTTTGGGTTACGACAATCCGTTCGCGAGATATGGGAGTTTGAAGCCAAGAAATGGTTGAGAAGGCAGAAAATTTTTCGCAATTCTGCTGCTCCAAACGCTTAACAAGAATGGCCTAGGGAAAAATAAACATACCGTTGCAATCGGGCGAGTTTCTACTTTCAGATGCAACAGGAATTTTTTGGTTAGGTCAATCCGTTCGCGAGATATGGGAGTTTGAAGCTAAGAAATGGTTGAGAAGACAACAAATTTTTCGCAATCCTGCTGCTCCAAACGCTTAACCAGAATGGCCTAGGGAAAAAATACACATACCGTTGTAATCGGGCGAGTTTCTACTTTCAGATGCAGTAGGAATTTTTGGGTTAGGTCAATCCGTTCGCGAGATATGGGAGTTTGAAGCCAAGAAATGGTTGAGAAGGCAAAAAATTTTTCGCAATTCTGCTGCTCCAAACGCTTAACCAGAATGGCCTAGGGAAAAAATACACATACCGTTGTAATCGGGCGAGTTTCTACTTTCAGATGCAATAGGAATTTTTGGGTTAGGTCAATCCGTTCGCCAGATATGGGAGTTTGAAGCCAAGAAATGGTTGAGAAGGTAAAAAATTTTTCGCAATTCTGCTGCTCCAAACGCTTAACCAGAATGGCCTAGGGAAAAAATACACATACCGCTGTAATCGGGCGAGTTTCTACTTTCAGATACAATAGGAAGTTTTGGGTTAGGTCAATCCGTTCGCGAGATATGGGAGTTTGAAGCCAAGAAATGGTTGAGAAGGCAGAAAATTTTTCGCAATTCTGCTGCTCCAAACGCTTAACAAGAATGGCCTAGGGTAAAAATACACATACCGCTGTAATCGGGCGAGTTTCTAATTTCAGACGCAACAGGAATTTTTGAGTTTGGTCAATCCGTTCGCGAGATATGGGAGTTTGAATCCAAGGAATGGTTGAGAAGGCAAAAAATTTTTCGCAATTCAGCTGCTCCAAACGCTTAACCAGAATGGCCTAGGGAAAAAATACACATACCGCTGTAATCGGGCGAGTTTCTGCTTTCAGATGCAATAGGAATTTTTGGGTTAGGTCAATCCGTTCGCGAGATATGGGAGCTTGACGCTAAGAAATGGTTGAGTGGACAACAAATTTTTCGCAATTCTGCTGCTCCAAACGCTTAACCAGAATGGCCTAGGGAAAAAATACACATACCGTTGTAATCGGGCGAGTTTCTACTTTCAGATGCAGTAGGAATTTTTGGGTTAGGTCAATCCGTTCGCGAGATATGGGAGTTTGAAGCCAAGAAATGGTTGAGAAGGCAAAAAATTTTTCGCAATTCTGCTGCTCCAAACGCTTAACAAGAATGGCCTAGGGAAAAAATACACATACCGTTGTAATCGGGCGAGTTTCTACTTTCAGATGCAACAGGAATTTTTGGGTTAGGTCAATCCGTTCGAGAGATATGGGAGTTTGACGCTAAGAAATGGTTGAGAAGACAACAAATTTTTCGCAATTCTGCTGCTCCAAACGCTTAACCAGAATGGCCTAGGGAAAAAATACACATACCGTTGTAATCGGGCGAGTTTCTACTTTCAGATGCAATAGGAATTTTTGGGTTAGGTCAATCCGTTCGCCAGATATGGGAGTTTGAAGCCAAGAAATGGTTGAGAAGGCAAAAAATTTTTCGCAATTCTGCTGCTCCAAACGCTTAACCAGAATGGCCTAGGGAAAAAATACACATACCGCTGTAATCGGGCGAGTTTCTGCTTTCAGATGCCATAGGAATTTTTGGGTTAGGTCAATCCGTTCGCGAGATATGGGAGTTTGAAGCCAAGAAATGGTTGAGAAGGCAAAAAATTTTTCGCAATTCTGCTGCTCCAAACGCTTAACCAGTATGGCCTAGGGAAAAAATAAACATACCGTTGTAATCGGGCGAGTTTCTACTTTCAGAAGCAACAGGAATTTTGGTTTAGGTCAATCCGTTCGCGAGATATGGGAGTTTGAAGCTAAGAAATGGTTGAGAAGACAACAAATTTTTCGCACTTCTGCTGCTCCAAACGCTTAACCAGAATGGCCTAGGGAAAAAATACACAAACCGTTGTAATCGGGCGAGTTTCTACTTTCAGATGCAGTAGGAATTTTTGGGTTAGGTCAATCCGTTCGCGAGATATGGGAGTTTGAAGCCAAGAAATGGTTGAGAAGGCAAAAAATTTTTCGCAATTCTGCTGCTCCAAACGCTTAACCAGAATGGCCTAGGGAATAAATAAACATACCGTTGTAATCGGGCGAGTTTCTACTTTCAGAAGCAACAGGAACTTTTGGTTTAGGTCAATCCGTTCGCGAGATATGGGAGTTTGAAGCTAAGAAATGGTTGAGAAGACAACAAATTTTTCGCACTTCTGCTGCTCCAAACGCTTAACCAGAATGGCCTAGGGAAAAAATACACAAACCGTTGTAATCGGGCGGGTTTCTACTTTCAGATGCAGTAGGAATTTTTGGGTTAGGTCAATCCGTTCGCGAGATATGGGAGTTTGAAGCCAAGAAATGGTTGAGAAGGCAAAAAATTTTTCGCAATTCTGCTGCTCCAAACGCTTAACAAGAATGGCCTAGGGAAAAAATACACATACCGTTGTAATCGGGCGAGTTTCTACTTTCAGATGAAAACAGGAATTTTTGGGTTAGGTCAATCCGTTCGAGAGATATGGGAGTTTGACGCTAAGAAATGGTTGAGAAGACAACAAATTTTTCGCAATTCTGCTGCTCCAAACGCTTAACCAGAATGGCCTAGGGAAAAAATACACATACCGTTGTAATCGGGCGAGTTTCTGCTTTCAGATGCAATAGGAATTTTTGGGCTAGGTCAATCCGTTCGCGAGATATGGGAGTTTGAAGCCAAGAAATGGTTGAGAAGGCAAAAAATTTTTCGCAATTCTGCTGCTCCAAACGCTTAACCAGAATGGCCTAGGGAAAAAATAAACATACCGTTGTAATCGGGCGAGTTTCTACTTTCAGAAGCAACAGGAACTTTTGGTTTAGGTCAATCCGTTCGCGAGATATGGGAGTTTGAAGCTAAGAAATGGTTGAGAAGACAACAAATTTTTCGCACTTCTGCTGCTCCAAACGCTTAACCAGAATGGCCTAGGGAAAAAATACACAAACCGTTGTAATCGGGCGAGTTTCTACTTTCAGATGCAGTAGGAATTTTTGGGTTAGGTCAATCCGTTCGCGAGATATGGGAGTTTGAAGCCAAGAAATGGTTGAGAAGGCAAAAAATTTTTCGCAATTCTGCTGCTCCAAACGCTTAACCAGAATGGCCTAGGGAAAAAATAAACATACCGTTGTAATCGGGCGAGTTTCTACTTTCAGAAGCAACAGGAACTTTTGGTTTAGGTCAATCCGTTCGCGAGATATGGGAGTTTGAAGCTAAAAAATGGTTGAGAAGACAACAAATTTTTCGCACTTCTGCTGCTCCAAACGCTTAACCAGAATGGCCTAGGGAAAAAATACACAAACCGTTGTAATCGGGCGAGTTTCTACTTTCAGATGCAGTAGGAATTTTTGGGTTAGGTCAATCCGTTCGCGAGATATGGGAGTTTGAAGCCAAGAAATGGTTGAGAAGGCAAAAAATTTTTCGCAATTCTGCTGCTCCAAACGCTTAACAAGAATGGCCTAGGGAAAAAATACACATACCGTTGTAATCGGGCGAGTTTCTACTTTCAGACGCTACAGGAATTTTTGGGTTAGGTCAATCCGTTCGCGAGATATGGGAGTTTGACGCTAAGAAATGGTTGAGAGGACAACAAATTTTTCCCAATTCTGCTGCTCCAAACGCTTAACCAGAATGGCCTAGGGAAAAAATACACATACCGTTGTAATCGGGCGAGTTTCTACTTTCAGATGCAGTAGGAATTTTTGGGTTAGGTCAATCCGTTCGCGAGATATGGGAGTTTGAAGCCAAGAAATGGTTGAGAAGGCAAAAAATTTTTCACAATTCTGCTGCTCCACACGCTTAACCAGAATGGCCTAGGGAAAAAATACACATACCGTTGTAATCGGGCGAGTTTCTACTTTCAGATGCAACAGGAATTTTTGGGTTACGACAATCCGTTCGCGAGATATGGGAGTTTGAAGCCAAGAAATGGTTGAGAAGGCAGAAAATTTTTCGCAATTCTGCTGCTCCAAACGCTTAACAAGAATGGCCTAGGGAAAAAATACACATATCGTTGTAATCGGGCGAGTTTCTACTTTCAGATGCAACAGGAATTTTTTGGTTAGGTCAATCCGTTCGCGAGATATGGGAGTTTGAAGCTAAGAAATGGTTGAGAAGACAACAAATTTTTCGCACTTCTGCTGCTCCAAACGCTTAACCAGAATGGCCTAGGGAAAAAATACACATACCGTTGTAATCGGGCGAGTTTCTACTTTCAGATGCAGTAGGAATTTTTGGGTTAGGTCAATCCGTTCGCGAGATATGGGAGTTTGAAGCCAAGAAATGGTTGAGAAGGCAAAAAATTTTTCACAATTCTGCTGCTCCACACGCTTAACCAGAATGGCCTAGGGAAAAAATACACATACCGTTTTAATCGGGCGAGTTTCTACTTTCAGATGCAACAGTAATTTTTGGGTTACGACAATCCGTTCGCGAGATATGGGAGTTTGAAGCCAAGAAATGGTTGAGAAGGCAGAAAATTTTTCGCAATTCTGCTGCTCCAAACGCTTAACAAGATTGGCCTAGGGAAAAAATACACATACCGCTGTAATCGGGCGAGTTTCTGCTTTCAGATGCAATAGGAATTTTTGGGTTAGGTCAATCCGTTCGCGAGATATGGGAGTTTGAAGCCAAGAAATGGTTGAGAAGGCAAAAAATTTTTCGCAATTCTGCTGCTCCAAACGCTTAACCAGAATGGCCTAGGGAAAAAATAAACATACCGTTGTAATCGGGCGAGTTTCTACTTTCAGAAGCAACAGGAACTTTTGGTTTAGGTCAATCCGTTCGCGAGATATGGGAGTTTGAAGCTAAGAAATGGTTGAGAAGACAACAAATTTTTCGCACTTCTGCTGCTCCAAACGCTTAACCAGAATGGCCTAGGGAAAAAATACACAAACCGTTGTAATCGGGCGAGTTTCTACTTTCAGATGCAGTAGGAATTTTTGGGTTAGGTCAATCCGTTCGCGAGATATGGGAGTTTGAAGCCAAGAAATGGTTGAGAAGGCAAAAAATTTTTCGCAATTCTGCTGCTCCAAACGCTTAACCAGAATGGCCTCGGGAAAAAATACACATACCGCTGTAATCGGGCGAGTTTCTACTTTCAGATGCAACAGGAATTTTTGGGTTACGACAATCCGTTCGCGAGATATGGGAGTTTGAAGCCAAGAAATGGTTGAGAAGGCAGAAAATTTTTCGCAATTCTGCTGCTCCAAACGCTTAACAAGAATGGCCTAGGGAAAAAATACACATATCGTTGTAATCGGGCGAGTTTCTACTTTCAGATGCAACAGGAATTTTTTGGTTAGGTCAATCCGTTCGCGAGATATGGGAGTTTGAAGCTAAGAAATGGTTGAGAAGACAACAAATTTTTCGCACTTCTGCTGCTCCAAACGCTTAACCAGAATGGCCTAGGGAAAAAATACACAAACCGTTGTAATCGGGCGAGTTTCTACTTTCAGATGCAGTAGGAATTTTTGGGTTAGGTCAATCCGTTCGCGAGATATGGGAGTTTGAAGCCAAGAAATGGTTGAGAAGGCAAAAAATTTTTCGCAATTCTGCTGCTCCAAACGCTTAACAAGAATGGCCTAGGGAAAAAATACACATACCGTTGTAATCGGGCGAGTTTCTACTTTCAGATGCAATAGGAATTTTTGGGTTAGGTCAATCCGTTCGAGAGATATGGGAGTTTGACGCTAAGAAATGGTTGAGAAGACAACAAATTTTTCGCAATTCTGCTGCTCCAAACGCTTAACCAGAATGGCCTAGGGAAAAAATACACATACCGTTGTAATCGGGCGAGTTTCTACTTTCAGATGCAGTAGGAATTTTTGGGTTAGGTCAATCCGTTCGCGAGATATGGGAGTTTGAAGCCAAGAAATGGTTGAGAAGGCAAAAAATTTTTCACAATTCTGCTGCTCCACACGCTTAACCAGAATGGCCTAGGGAAAAAATACACATACCGTTGTAATCGGGCGAGTTTCTACTTTCAGATGCAACAGGAATTTTTGGGTTACGACAATCCGTTCGCGAGATATGGGAGTTTGAAGCCAAGAAATGGTTGAGAAGGCAGAAAATTTTTCGCAATTCTGCTGCTCCAAACGCTTAACAAGAATGGCCTAGGGAAAAATAAACATACCGTTGCAATCGGGCGAGTTTCTACTTTCAGATGCAACAGGAATTTTTTGGTTAGGTCAATCCGTTCGCGAGATATGGGAGTTTGAAGCTAAGAAATGGTTGAGAAGACAACAAATTTTTCGCAATTCTGCTGCTCCAAACGCTTAACCAGAATGGCCTAGGGAAAAAATACACATACCGTTGTAATCGGGCGAGTTTCTACTTTCAGATGCAGTAGGAATTTTTGGGTTAGGTCAATCCGTTCGCGAGATATGGGAGTTTGAAGCCAAGAAATGGTTGAGAAGGCAAAAAATTTTTCGCAATTCTGCTGCTCCAAACGCTTAACCAGAATGGCCTAGGGAAAAAATACACATACCGTTGTAATCGGGCGAGTTTCTACTTTCAGATGCAATAGGAATTTTTGGGTTAGGTCAATCCGTTCGCCAGATATGGGAGTTTGAAGCCAAGAAATGGTTGAGAAGGTAAAAAATTTTTCGCAATTCTGCTGCTCCAAACGCTTAACAAGAATGGCCTAGGGTAAAAATACACATACCGCTGTAATCGGGCGAGTTTCTACTTTCAGACGCAACAGGAATTTTTGAGTTAGGTCAATCCGTTCGCGAGATATGGGAGTTTGAATCCAAGGAATGGTTGAGAAGGCAAAAAATTTTTCGCAATTCAGCTGCTCCAAACGCTTAACCAGAATGGCCTAGGGAAAAAATACACATACCGCTGTAATCGGGCGAGTTTCTGCTTTCAGATGCAATAGGAATTTTTGGGTTAGGTCAATCCGTTCGCGAGATATGGGAGTTTGACGCTAAGAAATGGTTGAGAGGACAACAAATTTTTCGCAATTCTGCTGCTCCAAACGCTTAACCAGAATGGCCTAGGGAAAAAAAACACATACCGTTGTAATCGGGCGAGTTTCTACTTTCAGATGCAGTAGGAATTTTTGGGTTAGGTCAATCCGTTCGCGAGATATGGGAGTTTGAAGCCAGAAATGGTTGAGAAGGCAAAAAATTTTTCGCAATTCTGCTGCTCCAAACGCTTAACAAGAATGGCCTAGGGAAAAAATACACATACCGTTGTAATCGGGCGAGTTTCTACTTTCAGATGAAAACAGGAATTTTTGGGTTAGGTCAATCCGTTCGAGAGATATGGGAGTTTGACGCTAAGAAATGGTTGAGAAGACAACAAATTTTTCGCAATTCTGCTGCTCCAAACGCTTAACCAGAATGGCCTAGGGAAAAAATACACATACCGTTGTAATCGGGCGAGTTTCTACTTTCAGATGCAATAGGAATTTTTGGGTTAGGTCAATCCGTTCGCCAGATATGGGAGTTTGAAGCCAAGAAATGGTTGAGAAGGCAAAAAATTTTTCGCAATTCTGCTGCTCCAAACGCTTAACCAGAATGGCCTAGGGAAAAAATACACATACCGCTGTAATCGGGCGAGTTTCTGCTTTCAGATGCAATAGGAATTTTTGGGCTAGGTCAATCCGTTCGCGAGATATGGGAGTTTGAAGCCAAGAAATGGTTGAGAAGGCAAAAAATTTTTCGCAATTCTGCTGCTCCAAACGCTTAACCAGAATGGCCTAGGGAAAAAATAAACATACCGTTGTAATCGGGCGTGTTTCTACTTTCAGACGCTACAGGAATTTTTGGGTTAGGTCAATCCGTTCGCGAGATATGGGAGTTTGACGCTAAGAAATGGTTGAGAGGACAACAAATTTTTCCCAATTCTGCTGCTCCAAACGCTTAACCAGAATGGCCTAGGGAAAAAATACACATACCGTTGTAATCGGGCGAGTTTCTACTTTCAGATGCAGTAGGAATTTTTGGATTAGGTCAATCCGTTCGCGAGATATGGGAGTTTGAAGCCAAGAAATGGTTGAGAAGGCAAAAAATTTTTCACAATTCTGCTGCTCCACACGCTTAACCAGAATGGCCTAGGGAAAAAATACACATACCGTTGTAATCGGGCGAGTTTCTACTTTCAGATGCAACAGGAATTTTTGGGTTACGACAATCCGTTCGCGAGATATGGGAGTTTGAAGCCAAGAAATGGTTGAGAAGGCAGAAAATTTTTCGCAATTCTGCTGCTCCAAACGCTTAACAAGAATGGCCTAGGGAAAAAATACACATATGGTTGTAATCGGGCGAGTTTCTACTTTCAGATGCAACAGGAATTTTTTGGTTAGGTCAATCCGTTCGCGAGATATGGGAGTTTGAAGCTAAGAAATGGTTGAGAAGACAACAAATTTTTCGCACTTCTGCTGCTCCAAACGCTTAACCAGAATGGCCTAGGGAAAAAATAAACATACCGTTGTAATCGGGCGAGTTTCTACTTTCAGAAGCAACAGGAACTTTTGGTTTAGGTCAATCCGTTCGCGAGATATGGGAGTTTGAAGCTAAGAAATGGTTGAGAAGACAACAAATTTTTCGCACTTCTGCTGCTCCAAACGCTTAACCAGAATGGCCTAGGGAAAAAATACACAAACCGTTGTAATCGGGCGAGTTTCTACTTTCAGATGCAGTAGGAATTTTTGGGTTAGGTCAATCCGTTCGCGAGATATGGGAGTTTGAAGCCAAGAAATGGTTGAGAAGGCAAAAAATTTTTCGCAATTCTGCTGCTCCAAACGCTTAACCAGAATGGCCTAGGGAAAAAATACACATATCGTTGTAATCGGGCGAGTTTCTACTTTCAGATGCAACAGGAATTTTTTGGTTAGGTCAATCCGTTCGCGAGATATGGGAGTTTGAAGCTAAGAAATGGTTGAGAAGACAACAAATTTTTCGCACTTCTGCTGCTCCAAACGCTTAACCAGAATGGCCTAGGGAAAAAATACACATACCGTTGTAATCGGGCGAGTTTCTACTTTCAGATGCAGTAGGAATTTTTGGGTTAGGTCAATCCGTTCGCGAGATATGGGAGTTTGAAGCCAAGAAATGGTTGAGAAGGCAAAAAATTTTTCACAATTCTGCTGCTCCACACGCTTAACCAGAATGGCCTAGGGAAAAAATACACATACCGTTGTAATCGGGCGAGTTTCTACTTTCAGATGCAACAGGAATTTTTGGGTTACGACAATCCGTTCGCGAGATATGGGAGTTTGAAGCCAAGAAATGGTTGAGAAGGCAGAAAATTTTTCGCAATTCTACTGCTCCAAACGCTTAACAAGAATGGCCTAGGGAAAAAATACACATACCGCTGTAATCGGGCGAGTTTCTGCTTTCAGATGCAATAGGAATTTTTGGGTTAGGTCAATCCGTTCGCGAGATATGGGAGTTTGAAGCCAAGAAATGGTTGAGAAGGCAAAAAATTTTTCGCAATTCTGCTGCTCCAAACGCTTAACCAGAATGGCCTAGGGATAAAATAAACATACCGTTGTAATCGGGCGAGTTTCTACTTTCAGAAGCAACAGGAACTTTTGGTTTAGGTCAATCCGTTCGCGAGATATGGGAGTTTGAAGCTAAGAAATGGTTGAGAAGACAACAAATTTTTCGCACTTCTGCTGCTCCAAACGCTTAACCAGAATGGCCTAGGGAAAAAATACACAAACCGTTGTAATCGGGCGAGTTTCTACTTTCAGATGCAGTAGGAATTTTTGGGTTAGGTCAATCCGTTCGCGAGATATGGGAGTTTGAAGCCAAGAAATGGTTGAGAAGGCAAAAAATTTTTCACAATTCTGCTGCTCCACACGCTTAACCAGAATGGCCTAGGGAAAAAATACACATACCGTTGTAATCGGGCGAGTTTCTACTTTCAGATGCAACAGGAATTTTTGGGTTACGACAATCCGTTCGCGAGATATGGGAGTTTGAAGCCAAGAAATGGTTGAGAAGGCAGAAAATTTTTCGCAATTCTGCTGCTCCAAACGCTTAACAAGACTGGCCTAGGGAAAAATAAACATACCGTTGCAATCGGGCGAGTTTCTACTTTCAGATGCAACAGGAATTTTTTGGTTAGGTCAATCCGTTCGCGAGATATGGGAGTTTGAAGCTAAGAAATGGTTGAGAAGACAACAAATTTTTCGCAATCCTGCTGCTCCAAACGCTTAACCAGAATGGCCTAGGGAAAAAATACACATACCGTTGTAATCGGGCGAGTTTCTACTTTCAGATGCAGTAGGAATTTTTGGGTTAGGTCAATCCGTTCGCGAGATATGGGAGTTTGAAGCCAAGAAATGGTTGAGAAGGCAAAAAATTTTTCGCAATTCTGCTGCTCCAAACGCTTAACCAGAATGGCCTAGGGAAAAAATACACATACCGTTGTAATCGGGCGAGTTTCTACTTTCAGATGCAATAGGAATTTTTGGGTTAGGTCAATCCGTTCGCGAGATATGGGAGTTTGAAGCCAAGAAATGGTTGAGAAGGCAAAAAATTGTTCGCAATTCTGCTGCTCCAAACGCTTAACAAGAATGGCCTAGGGAAAAAATACACATACCGTTGTAATCGGGCGAGTTTCTACTTTCAGATGCAACAGGAATTTTTGGGTTAGGTCAATCCGTTCGAGAGATATGGGAGTTTGACGCTAAGAAATGGTTGAGAAGACAACAAATTTTTCGAAATTCTGCTGCTCCAAACGCTTAACCAGAATGGCCTAGGGAAAAAATACACATACCGTTGTAATCGGGCGAGTTTCTACTTTCAGATGCAATAGGAATTTTTGGGTTAGGTCAATCCGTTCGCCAGATATGGGAGTTTGAAGCCAAGAAATGGTTGAGAAGGCAAAAAATTTTTCGCAATTCTGCTGCTCCAAACGCTTAACCAGAATGGCCTAGGGAAAAAATACACATACCGCTGTAATCGGGCGAGTTTCTGCTTTCAGATGCCATAGGAATTTTTGGGTTAGGTCAATCCGTTCGCGAGATATGGGAGTTTGAAGCCAAGAAATGGTTGAGAAGGCAAAAAATTTTTCGCAATTCTGCTGCTCCAAACGCTTAACCAGTATGGCCTAGGGAAAAAATAAACATACCGTTGTAATCGGGCGAGTTTCTACTTTCAGAAGCAACAGGAATTTTGGTTTAGGTCAATCCGTTCGCGAGATATGGGAGTTTGAAGCTAAGAAATGGTTGAGAAGACAACAAATTTTTCGCACTTCTGCTGCTCCAAACGCTTAACCAGAATGGCCTAGGGAAAAAATACACAAACCGTTGTAATCGGGCGAGTTTCTACTTTCAGATGCAGTAGGAATTTTTGGGTTAGGTCAATCCGTTCGCGAGATATGGGAGTTTGAAGCCAAGAAATGGTTGAGAAGGCAAAAAATTTTTCGCAATTCTGCTGCTCCAAACGCTTAACCAGAATGGCCTAGGGAATAAATAAACATACCGTTGTAATCGGGCGAGTTTCTACTTTCAGAAGCAACAGGAACTTTTGGTTTAGGTCAATCCGTTCGCGAGATATGGGAGTTTGAAGCTAAGAAATGGTTGAGAAGACAACAAATTTTTCGCACTTCTGCTGCTCCAAACGCTTAACCAGAATGGCCTAGGGAAAAAATACACAAACCGTTGTAATCGGGCGAGTTTCTACTTTCAGATGCAGTAGGAATTTTTGGGTTAGGTCAATCCGTTCGCGAGATATGGGAGTTTGAAGCCAAGAAATGGTTGAGAAGGCAAAAAATTTTTCGCAATTCTGCTGCTCCAAACGCTTAACAAGAATGGCCTAGGGAAAAAATACACATACCGTTGTAATCGGGCGAGTTTCTACTTTCAGATGAAAACAGGAATTTTTGGGTTAGGTCAATCCGTTCGAGAGATATGGGAGTTTGACGCTAAGAAATGGTTGAGAAGACAACAAATTTTTCGCAATTCTGCTGCTCCAAACGCTTAACCAGAATGGCCTAGGGAAAAAATACACATACCGTTGTAATCGGGCGAGTTTCTGCTTTCAGATGCAATAGGAATTTTTGGGCTAGGTCAATCCGTTCGCGAGATATGGGAGTTTGAAGCCAAGAAATGGTTGAGAAGGCAAAAAATTTTTCGCAATTCTGCTGCTCCAAACGCTTAACCAGAATGGCCTAGGGAAAAAATAAACATACCGTTGTAATCGGGCGAGTTTCTACTTTCAGAAGCAACAGGAACTTTTGGTTTAGGTCAATCCGTTCGCGAGATATGGGAGTTTGAAGCTAAGAAATGGTTGAGAAGACAACAAATTTTTCGCACTTCTGCTGCTCCAAACGCTTAACCAGAATGGCCTAGGGAAAAAATACACAAACCGTTGTAATCGGGCGAGTTTCTACTTTCAGATGCAGTAGGAATTTTTGGGTTAGGTCAATCCGTTCGCGAGATATGGGAGTTTGAAGCCAAGAAATGGTTGAGAAGGCAAAAAATTTTTCGCAATTCTGCTGCTCCAAACGCTTAACCAGAATGGCCTAGGGAAAAAATAAACATACCGTTGTAATCGGGCGAGTTTCTACTTTCAGAAGCAACAGGAACTTTTGGTTTAGGTCAATCCGTTCGCGAGATATGGGAGTTTGAAGCTAAGAAATGGTTGAGAAGACAACAAATTTTTCGCACTTCTGCTGCTCCAAACGCTTAACCAGAATGGCCTAGGGAAAAAATACACAAACCGTTGTAATCGGGCGAGTTTCTACTTTCAGATGCAGTAGGAATTTTTGGGTTAGGTCAATCCGTTCGCGAGATATGGGAGTTTGAAGCCAAGAAATGGTTGAGAAGGCAAAAAATTTTTCGCAATTCTGCTGCTCCAAACGCTTAACCAGAATGGCCTCGGGAAAAAATACACATACCGCTGTAATCGGGCGAGTTTCTACTTTCAGATGCAACAGGAATTTTTGGGTTACGACAATCCGTTCGCGAGATATGGGAGTTTGAAGCCAAGAAATGGTTGAGAAGGCAGAAAATTTTTCGCAATTCTGCTGCTCCAAACGCTTAACAAGAATGGCCTAGGGAAAAAATACACATATCGTTGTAATCGGGCGAGTTTCTACTTTCAGATGCAACAGGAATTTTTTGGTTAGGTCAATCCGTTCGCGAGATATGGGAGTTTGAAGCTAAGAAATGGTTGAGAAGACAACAAATTTTTCGCACTTCTGCTGCTCCAAACGCTTAACCAGAATGGCCTAGGGAAAAAATACACAAACCGTTGTAATCGGGCGAGTTTCTACTTTCAGATGCAGTAGGAATTTTTGGGTTAGGTCAATCCGTTCGCGAGATATGGGAGTTTGAAGCCAAGAAATGGTTGAGAAGGCAAAAAATTTTTCGCAATTCTGCTGCTCCAAACGCTTAACAAGAATGGCCTAGGGAAAAAATACACATACCGCTGTAATCGGGCGAGTTTCTGCTTTCAGATGCAATAGGAATTTTTGGGTTAGGTCAATCCGTTCGCGAGATATGGGAGTTTGAAGCCAAGAAATGGTTGAGAAGGCAAAAAATTTTTCGCAATTCTGCTGCTCCAAACGCTTAACCAGAATGGCCTAGGGAAAAAATAAACATACCGTTGTAATCGGGCGAGTTTCTACTTTCAGAAGCAACAGGAACTTTTGGTTTAGGTCAATCCGTTCGCGAGATATGGGAGTTTGAAGCTAAGAAATGGTTGAGAAGACAACAAATTTTTCGCACTTCTGCTGCTCCAAACGCTTAACCAGAATGGCCTAGGGAAAAAATACACAAACCGTTGTAATCGGGCGAGTTTCTACTTTCAGATGCAGTAGGAATTTTTGGGTTAGGTCAATCCGTTCGCGAGATATGGGAGTTTGAAGCCAAGAAATGGTTGAGAAGGCAAAAAATTTTTCGCAATTCTGCTGCTCCAAACGCTTAACCAGAATGGCCTCGGGAAAAAATACACATACCGCTGTAATCGGGCGAGTTTCTACTTTCAGATGCAACAGGAATTTTTGGGTTACGACAATCCGTTCGCGAGATATGGGAGTTTGAAGCCAAGAAATGGTTGAGAAGGCAGAAAATTTTTCGCAATTCTGCTGCTCCAAACGCTTAACAAGAATGGCCTAGGGAAAAAATACACATATCGTTGTAATCGGGCGAGTTTCTACTTTCAGATGCAACAGGAATTTTTTGGTTAGGTCAATCCGTTCGCGAGATATGGGAGTTTGAAGCTAAGAAATGGTTGAGAAGACAACAAATTTTTCGCACTTCTGCTGCTCCAAACGCTTAACCAGAATGGCCTAGGGAAAAAATACACAAACCGTTGTAATCGGGCGAGTTTCTACTTTCAGATGCAGTAGGAATTTTTGGGTTAGGTCAATCCGTTCGCGAGATATGGGAGTTTGAAGCCAAGAAATGGTTGCGAAGGCAAAAAATTTTTCGCAATTCTGCTGCTCCAAACGCTTAACAAGAATGGCCTAGGGAAAAAATACACATACCGTTGTAATCGGGCGAGTTTCTACTTTCAGATGCAATAGGAATTTTTGGGTTAGGTCAATCCGTTCGAGAGATATGGGAGTTTGACGCTAAGAAATGGTTGAGAAGACAACAAATTTTTCGCAATTCTGCTGCTCCAAACGCTTAACCAGAATGGCCTAGGGAAAAAATACACATACCGTTGTAATCGGGCGAGTTTCTACTTTCAGGTGCAGTAGGAATTTTTGGGTTAGGTCAATCCGTTCGCGAGATATGGGAGTTTGAAGCCAAGAAATGGTTGAGAAGGCAAAAAATTTTTCACAATTCTGCTGCTCCACACGCTTAACCAGAATGGCCTAGGGAAAAAATACACATACCGTTGTAATCGGGCGAGTTTCTACTTTCAGATGCAACAGGAATTTTTGGGTTACGACAATCCGTTCGCGAGATATGGGAGTTTGAAGCCAAGAAATGGTTGAGAAGGCAGAAAATTTTTCGCAATTCTGCTGCTCCAAACGCTTAACAAGAATGGCCTAGGGAAAAATAAACATACCGTTGCAATCGGGCGAGTTTCTACTTTCAGATGCAACAGGAATTTTTTGGTTAGGTCAATCCGTTCGCGAGATATGGGAGTTTGAAGCTAAGAAATGGTTGAGAAGACAACAAATTTTTCGCAATTCTGCTGCTCCAAACGCTTAACCAGAATGGCCTAGGGAAAAAATACACATACCGTTGTAATCGGGCGAGTTTCTACTTTCAGATGCAGTAGGAATTTTTGGGTTAGGTCAATCCGTTCGCGAGATATGGGAGTTTGAAGCCAAGAAATGGTTGAGAAGGCAAAAAATTTTTCGCAATTCTGCTGCTCCAAACGCTTAACCAGAATGGCCTAGGGAAAAAATACACATACCGTTGTAATCGGGCGAGTTTCTACTTTCAGATGCAATAGGAATTTTTGGGTTAGGTCAATCCGTTCGCCAGATATGGGAGTTTGAAGCCAAGAAATGGTTGAGAAGGTAAAAAATTTTTCGCAATTCTGCTGCTCCAAACGCTTAACCAGAATGGCCTAGGGAAAAAATACACATACCGCTGTAATCGGGCGAGTTTCTACTTTCAGATACAATAGGAAGTTTTGGGTTAGGTCAATCCGTTCGCGAGATATGGGAGTTTGAAGCCAAGAAATGGTTGAGAAGGCAGAAAATTTTTCGCAATTCTGCTGCTCCAAACGCTTAACAAGAATGGCCTAGGGTAAAAATACACATACCGCTGTAATCGGGCGAGTTTCTACTTTCAGACGCAACAGGAATTTTTGAGTTAGGTCAATCCGTTCGCGAGATATGGGAGTTTGAATCCAAGGAATGGTTGAGAAGGCAAAAAATTTTTCGCAATTCAGCTGCTCCAAACGCTTAACCAGAATGGCCTAGGGAAAAAATACACATACCGCTGTAATCGGGCGAGTTTCTGCTTTCAGATGCAATAGGAATTTTTGGGTTAGGTCAATCCGTTCGCGAGATATGGGAGTTTGACGCTAAGAAATGGTTGAGTGGACAACAAATTTTTCGCAATTCTGCTGCTCCAAACGCTTAACCAGAATGGCCTAGGGAAAAAATACACATACCGTTGTAATCGGGCGAGTTTCTACTTTCAGATGCAGTCGGAATTTTTGGGTTAGGTCAATCCGTTCGCGAGATATGGGAGTTTGAAGCCAAGAAATGGTTGAGAAGGCAAAAAATTTTTCGCAATTCTGCTGCTCCAAACGCTTAACAAGAATGGCCTAGGGAAAAAATACACATACCGTTGTAATCGGGCGAGTTTCTACTTTCAGATGCAACAGGAATTTTTGGGTTAGGTCAATCCGTTCGAGAGATATGGGAGTTTGACGCTAAGAAATGGTTGAGAAGACAACAAATTTTTCGCAATTCTGCTGCTCCAAACGCTTAACCAGAATGGCCTAGGGAAAAAATACACATACCGTTGTAATCGGGCGAGTTTCTACTTTCAGATGCAATAGGAATTTTTGGGTTAGGTCAATCCGTTCGCCAGATATGGGAGTTTGAAGCCAAGAAATGGTTGAGAAGGCAAAAAATTTTTCGCAATTCTGCTGCTCCAAACGCTTAACCAGAATGGCCTAGGGAAAAAATACACATACCGCTGTAATCGGGCGAGTTTCTGCTTTCAGATGCCATAGGAATTTTTGGGTTAGGTCAATCCGTTCGCGAGATATGGGAGTTTGAAGCCAAGAAATGGTTGAGAAGGCAAAAAATTTTTCGCAATTCTGCTGCTCCAAACGCTTAACCAGAATGGCCTAGGGAAAAAATAAACATACCGTTGTAATCGGGCGAGTTTCTACTTTCAGAAGCAACAGGAATTTTGGTTTAGGACAATCCGTTCGCGAGATATGGGAGTTTGACGCTAAGAAATGGTTGAGAAGACAACAAATTTTTCGCAATTCTGCTGCTCCAAACGCTTAACCAGAATGGCCTAGGGAAAAAATACACATACCGTTGTAATCGGGCGAGTTTCTACTTTCAGATGCAATAGGAATTTTTGGGTTAGGTCAATCCGTTCGCCAGATATGGGAGTTTGAAGCCAAGAAATGGTTGAGAAGGCAAAAAATTTTTCGCAATTCTGCTGCTCCAAACGCTTAACCAGAATGGCCTAGGGAAAAAATACACATACCCCTGTAATCGGGCGAGTTTCTGCTTTCAGATGCCATAGGAATTTTTGGGTTAGGTCAATCCGTTCGCGAGATATGGGAGTTTGAAGCCAAGAAATGGTTGAGAAGGCAAAAAAATTTTTCGCAATTCTGCTGCTCCAAACGCTTAACCAGAATAGCCTAGGGAAAAAATAAACATACCGTTGTAATCGGGCGAGTTTCTACTTTCAGAAGCAACAGGAATTTTGGTTTAGGTCAATCCGTTCGCGAGATATGGGAGTTTGAAGCTAAGAAATGGTTGAGAAGACAACAAATTTTTCGCACTTCTGCTGCTCCAAACGCTTAACCAGAATGGCCTAGGGAAAAAATACACAAACCGTTGTAATCGGGCGAGTTTCTACTTTCAGATGCAGTAGGAATTTTTGGGTTTGGTCAATCCGTTCGCGAGGTGTGGGAGTTTGAAGCCAAGAAATGGTTGAGAAGGCAAAAAATTTTTCGCAATTCTGCTGCTCCAAACGCTTAACAAGAATGGCCTAGGGAAAAAATACACATACCGTTGTAATCGGGCGAGTTTCTACTTTCAGACGCTACAGGAATTTTTGGGTTAGGTCAATCCGTTCGCGAGATATGGGAGTTTGACGCTAAGAAATGGTTGAGAAGACAACAAATTTTTCGCACTTCTGCTGCTCCAAACGCTTAACCAGAATGGCCTAGGGAAAAAATACACAAACCGTTGTAATCGGGCGAGTTTCTACTTTCAGATGCAGTAGGAATTTTTGGGTTTGGTCAATCCGTTCGCGAGGTGTGGGAGTTTGAAGCCAAGAAATGGTTGAGAAGGCAAAAAATTTTTCGCAATTCTGCTGCTCCAAACGCTTAACAAGAATGGCCTAGGGAAAAAATACACATACCGTTGTAATCGGGCGAGTTTCTACTTTCAGACGCTACAGGAATTTTTGGGTTAGGTCAATCCGTTCGCGAGATATGGGAGTTTGACGCTAAGAAATGGTTGAGAGGACAACAAATTTTTCCCAATTCTGCTGCTCCACACGCTTAACCAGAATGGCCTAGGGAAAAAATACACATACCGTTGTAATCGGGCGAGTTTCTACTTTCAGATGCAACAGGAATTTTTGGGTTACGACAATCCGTTCGCGAGATATGGGAGTTTGAAGCCAAGAAATGGTTGAGAAGGCAGAAAATTTTTCGCAATTCTGCTGCTCCAAACGCTTAACAAGAATGGCCTAGGGAAAAAATACACATATCGTTGTAATCGGGCGAGTTTCTACTTTCAGATGCAACAGGAATTTTTTGGTTAGGTCAATCCGTTCGCGAGATATGGGAGTTTGAAGCTAAGAAATGGTTGAGAAGACAACAAATTTTTCGCACTTCTGCTGCTCCAAACGCTTAACCAGAATGGCCTAGGGAAAAAATACACATACCGTTGTAATCGGGCGAGTTTCTACTTTCAGATGCAGTAGGAATTTTTGGGTTAGGTCAATCCGTTCGCGAGATATGGGAGTTTGAAGCCAAGAAATGGTTGAGAAGGCAAAAAATTTTTCACAATTCTGCTGCTCCACACGCTTAACCAGAATGGCCTAGGGAAAAAATACACATACCGTTGTAATCGGGCGAGTTTCTACTTTCAGATGCAACAGGAATTTTTGGGTTACGACAATCCGTTCGCGAGATATGGGAGTTTGAAGCCAAGAAATGGTTGAGAAGGCAGAAAATTTTTCGCAATTCTGCTGCTCCAAACGCTTAACAAGAATGGCCTAGGGAGAAAATACACATATCGTTGTAATCGGGCGAGTTTCTACTTTCAGATGCAACAGGAATTTTTTGGTTAGGTCAATCCGTTCGCGAGATATGGGAGTTTGAAGCTAAGAAATGGTTGAGAAGACAACAAATTTTTCGCACTTCTGCTGCTCCAAACGCTTAACCAGAATGGCCTAGGGAAAAAATACACATACCGTTGTAATCGGGCGAGTTTCTACTTTCAGATGCAGTAGGAATTTTTGGGTTAGGTCAATCCGTTCGCGAGATATGGGAGTTTGAAGCCAAGAAATGGTTGAGAAGGCAAAAAATTTTTCGCAATTCTGCTGCTCCACACGCTTAACCAGAATGGCCTAGGGAAAAAATACACATACCGTTGTAATCGGGCGAGTTTCTACTTTCAGATGCAACAGGAATTTTTGGGTTAGGACAATCCGTTCGCGAGATATGTGAGTTTGAAGCCAAGAAATGGTTGAGAAGGCAGAAAATTTTTCGCAATTCTGCTGCTCCAAACGCTTAACAAGAATGGCCTAGGGAAAAAATACACATACCGTTGTAATCGGGCGAGTTTCTACTTTCAGATGCAACAGGAATATTTGGGTTAGGTCAATCCGTTCGCGAGATATGGGAGTTTGAAGCTAAGGAATGGTTGAGAAGACAACAAATTTTTCGCAATTCTGCTGCTCCAAACGCTTAACAAGAATGGCCTAGGGTAAAAATACACATACCGCTGTAATCGGGCGAGTTTCTACTTTCAGACGCAACAGGAATTTTTGAGTTAGGTCAATCCGTTCGCGAGCTATGGGAGTTTGAAGCGAAGGAATGGTTGAGAAGGCGAAAAATTTTTCGCAATTCTGCTGCTCCAAACGCTTAACCAGAATGGCCAAGGGAAAAAATACACATACCGTTGTAATCGGGCGAGTTTCTACTTTCAGATGCAACAGGAATTTTTGGGTTAGGTCAATCCGTTCGCGAGATATGGGAGTTTGACGCTAAGAAATGGTTGAGGAGACATCAAATTTTTCGCAATTCTGCTGCTCCAAACGCTTAACCAGAATGGCCTAGGGAAAAAATACACATACCGCTGTAATCGGGCGAGTTTCTACTTTCAGACGCAACAGCAATTTTTGCGTTAGGTCAATCCGTTCGCGAGATATGGGAGTTTGACGCTAAGAAATGGTTGAGGAGACATCAAATTTTTCGCAATTCTGCTGCTCCAAACGCTTAACCAGAATGGCCTAGGGAAAAAATACACATACCGTTGTAATCGGGCGAGTTTCTACTTTCAGATGCAACAGGAATTTTTGGGTTAGGACAATCCGTTCGCGAGATATGTGAGTTTGAAGCCAAGAAATGGTTGAGAAGGCAGAAAATTTTTCGCAATTCTGCTGCTCCAAACGCTTAACAAGAATGGCCTAGGGAAAAAATACACATACCGTTGTAATCGGGCGAGTTTCTACTTTCAGATGCAACAGGAATATTTGGGTTAGGTCAATCCGTTCGCGAGATATGGGAGTTTGAAGCTAAGGAATGGTTGAGAAGACAACAAATTTTTCGCAATTCTGCTGCTCCAAACGCTTAACAAGAATGGCCTAGGGTAAAAATACACATACCGCTGTAATCGGGCGAGTTTCTACTTTCAGACGCAACAGGAATTTTTGAGTTAGGTCAATCCGTTCGCGAGCTATGGGAGTTTGAAGCGAAGGAATGGTTGAGAAGGCGAAAAATTTTTCGCAATTCTGCTGCTCCAAACGCTTAACCAGAATGGCCAAGGGAAAAAATACACATACCGTTGTAATCGGGCGAGTTTCTACTTTCAGATGCAACAGGAATTTTTGGGTTAGGTCAATCCGTTCGCGAGATATGGGAGTTTGACGCTAAGAAATGGTTGAGGAGACATCAAATTTTTCGCAATTCTGCTGCTCCAAACGCTTAACCAGAATGGCCTAGGGAAAAAATACACATACCGCTGTAATCGGGCGAGTTTCTACTTTCAGACGCAACAGCAATTTTTGCGTTAGGTCAATCCGTTCGCGAGATATGGGAGTTTGACGCTAAGAAATGGTTGAGGAGACATCAAATTTTTCGCAATTCTGCTGCTCCAAACGCTTAACCAGAATGGCCTAGGGAAAAAATACACATACCGTTGTAATCGGGCGAGTTTCTACTTTCAGATGCAGTAGGAATTTTTGGGTTAGGTCAATCCGTTCGCGAGATATGGGAGTTTGAAACCAAGAAATGGTTGAGAAGGCAAAAAATTTTTCGCAATTCTGCTGCTCCACACGCTTAACCAGAATGGCCTAGGGAAAAAATACACATACCGTTGTAATCGGGCGAGTTTCTACTTTCAGATGCAACAGGAATTTTTGGGTTAGGACAATCCGTTCGCGAGATATGTGAGTTTGAAGCCAAGAAATGGTTGAGAAGGCAGAAAATTTTTCGCAATTCTGCTGCTCCAAACGCTTAACAAGAATGGCCTAGGGAAAAAATACACATACCGCTGTAATCGGGCGAGTTTCTACTTTCAGACGCAACAGGAATTTTTGAGTTAGGTCAATCCGTTCGCGAGATATGGGAGTTTGAAGCGAAGGAATGGTTGAGAAGGCGAAAAATTTTTCGCAATTCTGCTGCTCCAAACGCTTAACCAGAATGGCCTAGGGAAAAAATACACATACCGTTGTAATCGGGCGAGTTTCTACTTTCAGATGCAACAGGAATTTTTGGCTTAGGTCAATCCGTTCGCGAGATATGGGAGTTTGACGCTAAGAAATGGTTGAGGAGACATCAAATTTTTCGCAATTCTGCTGCTCCAAACGCTTAACCAGAATGGCCTAGGGAAAAAATACACATACCGCTGTAATCGGGCGAGTTTCTACTTTCAGACGCAACAGCAATTTTTGAGTTAGGTCAATCCGTTCGCGAGATATGGGAGTTTGAAGCCAAGGAATGGTTGAGAAGGCGAAAAATTTTTCGCAATTCAGCTGCTCCAAACGCTTAACCAGAATGGCCTAGGGAAAAAATACACATACCGCTGTAATCGGGCGAGTTTCTACTTTCAGATGCAGTAGGAATTTTTGGGTTAGGTCAATCCGTTCGCGAGATATGGGAGTTTGAAGCCAAGAAATGGTTGAGAAGGCAAAAAATTTTTCGCAATTCTGCTGCTCCAAACGCTTAACAAGAATGGCCTAGGGAAAAAATACACATACCGTTGTAATCGGGCGAGTTTCTACTTTCAGACGCTACAGGAATTTTTGGGTTAGGTCAATCCGTTCGCGAGATATGGGAGTTTGACGCTAAGAAATGGTTGAGAGGACAACAAATTTTTCCCAATTCTGCTGCTCCAAACGCTTAACCAGAATGGCCTAAGGAAAAAATACACATACCGTTGTAATCGGGCGAGTTCCTACTTTCAGATGCAACAGGAATTTTTTGGTTAGGTCAATCCGTTCGCGAGATATGGGAGTTTGAAGCTAAGAAATGGTTGAGAAGACAACAAATTTTTCGCACTTCTGCTGCTCCAAACGCTTAACCAGAATGGCCTAGGGAAAAAATACACACACCGCTGTAATCGGGCGAGTTTCTACTTTCAGACGCAACAGGAATTTTTGAATTAGGTCAATCCGTTCGCGAGATATGGGAGTTTGAAGCCAAGGAATGGTTGAGAAGGCAAAAAATTTTTCGCAATTCAGCTGCTCCAAACGCTTAACCAGAATGGCCTAGGGAAAAAATACACATACCGCTGTAATCGGGCGAGTTTCTACTTTCAGATGCAGTAGGAATTTTTGGGTTAGGTCAATCCGTTCGCGAGATATGGGAGTTTGAAGCCAAGAAATGGTTGAGAAGGCAAAAAATTTTTCGCAATTCTGCTGCTCCAAACGCTTAACAAGAATGGCCTAGGGAAAAAATACACGTACCGTTGTAATCGGGCGAGTTTCTACTTTCAGACGCTACAGGAATTTTTGGGTTAAGTCAATCCGTTCGCGAGATATGGGAATTTGACGCTAAGAAATGTTTGAGAGGACAACAAATTTTTCCCAATTCTGCTGCTCCAAACGCTTAACCAGAATGGCCTAGGGAAAAAATACACATACCGTTGTAATCGGGCGAGTTTCTACTTTCAGATGCAGTAGGAATTTTTGGGTTAGGTCAATCCGTTCGCGAGATATGGGAGTTTGAAGCCAAGAAATGGTTGAGAAGGCAAAAAATTTTTCGCAATTCTGCTGCTCCACACGCTTATCCAGAATGGCCTAGGGAAAAAATACACATACCGTTGTAATCGGGCGAGTTTCTACTTTCAGATGCAGTAGGAATTTTTGGGTTAGGTCAATCCGTTCGCGAGATATGGGAGTTTGAAGCCAAGAAATGGTTGAGAAGGCAAAAAATTTTTCACAATTCTGCTGCTCCACACGCTTAACCAGAATGGCCTAGGGAAAAAATACACATACCGTTGTAATCGGGCGAGTTTCTACTTTCAGATGCAACAGGAATTTTTGGGTTACGACAATCCGTTCGCGAGATATGGGAGTTTGAAGCCAAGAAATGGTTGAGAAGGCAGAAAATTTTTCGCAATTCTGCTGCTCCAAACGCTTAACAAGAATGGCCTAGGGAAAAAATACACATATCGTTGTAATCGGGCGAGTTTCTACTTTCAGATGCAACAGGAATTTTTTGGTTAGGTCAATCCGTTCGCGAGATATGGGAGTTTGAAGCTAAGAAATGGTTGAGAAGACAACAAATTGTTCGCACTTCTGCTGCTCCAAACGCTTAACCAGAATGGCCTAGGGAAAAAATACACATACCGTTGTAATCGGGCGAGTTTCTACTTTCAGATGCAGTAGGAATTTTTGGGTTAGGTCAATCCGTTCGCGAGATATGGGAGTTTGAAGCCAAGAAATGGTTGAGAAGACAACAAATTTTTCGCAATTCTGCTGCTCCAAACGCTTAACCAGAATGGCCTAGGGAAAAAATACACATACCGTTGTAATCGGGCGAGTTTCTACTTTCAGATGCAATTGGAATTTTTGGGTTAGGTCAATCCGTTCGCGAGATATGGGAGTTTGAAGCCAAGAAATGGTTGAGAAGGCAACAAATTTTTCGCAATTCTGCTGCTCCAAACGCTTAACAAGAATGGCCTAGGGAAAAAATACACATATCGTTGTAATCGGGCTAGTTTCTACTTTCAGATGCAACAGGAATTTTTTGGTTAGGTCAATGCGTTCGCGAGATATGGGAGTTTGAAGCTAAGAAATGGTTGAGAAGACAACAAATTTTTCGCACTTCTGCTGCTCCAAACGCTTAACCAGAATGGCCTAGGGAAAAAATACACATACCGTTGTAATCGGGCGAGTTTCTACTTTCAGATGCAGTAGGAATTTTTGGGTTAGGTCAATCCGTTCGCGAGATATGGGAGTTTGAAGCCAAGAAATGGTTGAGAAGGCAGAAAATTTTTCGCAATTCTGCTGCTCCAAACGCTTAACAAGAATGGCCTAGGGAAAAAATACACATATCGTTGTAATCGGGCGAGTTTCTACTTTCAGATGCAACAGGAATTTTTTGGTTAGGTCAATCCGTTCGCGAGATATGGGAGTTTGAAGCTAAGAAATGGTTGAGAAGACAACAAATTGTTCGCACTTCTGCTGCTCCAAACGCTTAACCAGAATGGCCTAGGGAAAAAATACACATACCGTTGTAATCGGGCGAGTTTCTACTTTCAGATGCAGTAGGAATTTTTGGGTTAGGTCAATCCGTTCGCGAGATATGGGAGTTTGAAGCCAAGAAATGGTTGAGAAGACAACAAATTTTTCGCAATTCTGCTGCTCCAAACGCTTAACCAGAATGGCCTAGGGAAAAAATACACATACCGTTGTAATCGGGCGAGTTTCTACTTTCAGATGCAGTAGGAATTTTTGGGTTAGGTCAATCCGTTCGCGAGATATGGGAGTTTGAAGCCAAGAAATGGTTGAGAAGACAACAAATTTTTCGCAATTCTGCTGCTCCAAACGCTTAACCAGAATGGCCTAGGGAAAAAATACACATACCGTTGTAATCGGGCGAGTTTCTACTTTCAGATGCAATTGGAATTTTTGGGTTAGGTCAATCCGTTCGCGAGATATGGGAGTTTGAAGCCAAGAAATGGTTGAGAATGCAACAAATTTTTCGCAATTCTGCTGCTCCAAACGCTTAACAAGAATGGCCTAGGGAAAAAATACACATACCGTTGTAATCGGGCGAGTTTCTACTTTCAGATGCAACAGGAATTTTTGGGTTAGGTCAATCCGTTCGCGAGATATGGGAGTTTGACGCTAAGAAATGGTTGAGAAGACAACAAATTTTTCGCAATTCTGCTGCTCCAAACGCTTAACCAGAATGGCCTAGGGAAAAAAAAAACATACCGCTGTAATCGGGCGAGTTTCTACTTTCAGACGCTACAGGAATTTTTGGGTTAGGTCAATCCGTTCGCGAGATATGGGAATTTGACGCTAAGAAATGTTTGAGAGGACAACAAATTTTTCCCAATTCTGCTGCTCCAAACGCTTAACCAGAATGGCCTAGGGAAAAAATACACATACCGTTGTAATCGGGCGAGTTTCTACTTTCAGATGCAGTAGGAATTTTTGGGTTAGGTCAATCCGTTCGCGAGATATGGGAGTTTGAAGCCAAGAAATGGTTGAGAAGGCAAAAAATTTTTCACAATTCTGCTGCTCCACACGCTTAACCAGAATGGCCTAGGGAAAAAATACACATACCGTTGTAATCGGGCGAGTTTCTACTTTCAGATGCAACAGGAATTTTTGGGTTACGACAATCCGTTCGCGAGATATGGGAGTTTGAAGCCAAGAAATGGTTGAGAAGGCAGAAAATTTTTCGCAATTCTGCTGCTCCAAACGCTTAACAAGGATGGCCTAGGGAAAAAATACACATATCGTTGTAATCGGGCGAGTTTCTACTTTCAGATGCAACAGGAATTTTTTGGTTAGGTCAATGCGTTCGCGAGATATGGGAGTTTGAAGCTAAGAAATGGTTGAGAAGACAACAAATTTTTCGCACTTCTGCTGCTCCAAACGCTTAACCAGAATGGCCTAGGGAAAAAATACACATACCGTTGTAATCGGGCGAGTTTCTACTTTCAGATGCAGTAGGAATTTTTGGGTTAGGTCAATCCGTTCGCGAGATATGGGAGTTTGAAGCCAAGAAATGGTTGAGAAGGCAAAAAATTTTTCGCAATTCTGCTGCTCCACACGCTTATCCAGAATGGCCTAGGGAAAAAATACACATACCGTTGTAATCGGGCGAGTTTCTACTTTCAGATGCAGTAGGAATTTTTGGGTTAGGTCAATCCGTTCGCGAGATATGGGAGTTTGAAGCCAAGAAATGGTTGAGAAGGCAAAAAATTTTTCACAATTCTGCTGCTCCACACGCTTAACCAGAATGGCCTAGGGAAAAAATACACATACCGTTGTAATCGGGCGAGTTTCTACTTTCAGATGCAACAGGAATTTTTGGGTTACGACAATCCGTTCGCGAGATATGGGAGTTTGAAGCCAAGAAATGGTTGAGAAGGCAGAAAATTTTTCGCAATTCTGCTGCTCCAAACGCTTAACAAGAATGGCCTAGGGAAAAAATACACATATCGTTGTAATCGGGCGAGTTTCTACTTTCAGATGCAACAGGAATTTTTTGGTTAGGTCAATCCGTTCGCGAGATATGGGAGTTTGAAGCTAAGAAATGGTTGAGAAGACAACAAATTGTTCGCACTTCTGCTGCTCCAAACGCTTAACCAGAATGGCCTAGGGAAAAAATACGCATACCGTTGTAATCGGGCGAGTTTCTACTTTCAGATGCAGTAGGAATTTTTGGGTTAGGTCAATCCGTTCGCGAGATATGGGAGTTTGAATCCAAGAAATGGTTGAGAAGACAACAAATTTGTCGCAATTCTGCTGCTCCAAACGCTTAACCAGAATGGCCTAGGGAAAAAATACACATACCGTTGTAATCGGGCGAGTTTCTGCTTTCAGATGCAATTGGAATTTTTGGGTTAGGTCAATCCGTTCGCGAGATATGGGAGTTTGAAGCCAAGAAATGGTTGAGAAGGCAACAAATTTTTCGCAATTCTGCTGCTCCAAACGCTTAACAAGAATGGCCTAGGGAAAAAATACACATATCGTTGTAATCGGGCGAGTTTCTACTTTCAGATGCAACAGGAATTTTTTGGTTAGGTCAATGCGTTCGCGAGATATGGGAGTTTGAAGCTAAGAAATGGTTGAGAAGACAACAAATTTTTCGCACTTCTGCTGCTCCAAACGCTTAACCAGAATGGCCTAGGGAAAAAATACACATACCGTTGTAATCGGGCGAGTTTCTACTTTCAGATGCAGTAGGAATTTTTGGGTTAGGTCAATCCGTTCGCGAGATATGGGAGTTTGAAGCCAAGAAATGGTTGAGAAGGCAAAAAATTTTTCGCAATTCTGCTGCTCCACACGCTTATCCAGAATGGCCTAGGGAAAAAATACACATACCGTTGTAATCGGGCGAGTTTCTACTTTCAGATGCAGTAGGAATTTTTGGGTTAGGTCAATCCGTTCGCGAGATATGGGAGTTTGAAGCCAAGAAATGGTTGAGAAGGCAAAAAATTTTTCACAATTCTGCTGCTCCACACGCTTAACCAGAATGGCCTAGGGAAAAAATACACATACCGTTGTAATCGGGCGAGTTTCTACTTTCAGATGCAACAGGAATTTTTGGGTTACGACAATCCGTTCGCGAGATATGGGAGTTTGAAGCCAAGAAATGGTTGAGAAGGCAGAAAATTTTTCGCAATTCTGCTGCTCCAAACGCTTAACAAGAATGGCCTAGGGAAAAAATACACATATCGTTGTAATCGGGCGAGTTTCTACTTTCAGATGCAACAGGAATTTTTTGGTTAGGTCAATCCGTTCGCGAGATATGGGAGTTTGAAGCTAAGAAATGGTTGAGAAGACAACAAATTTTTCGCAATTCTGCTGCTCCAAACGCTTAACCAGAATGGCCTAGGGAAAAAATACACATACCGTTGTAATCGGGCGAGTTTCTACTTTCAGATGCAATTGGAATTTTTGGGTTAGGTCAATCCGTTCGCGAGATATGGGAGTTTGAAGCCAAGAAATGGTTGAGAATGCAACAAATTTTTCGCAATTCTGCTGCTCCAAACGCTTAACAAGAATGGCCTAGGGAAAAAATACACATACCGTTGTAATCGGGCGAGTTTCTACTTTCAGATGCAACAGGAATTTTTGGGTTAGGTCAATCCGTTCGCGAGATATGGGAGTTTGAAGCTAAGGAATGGTTGAGAAGACAACAAATTTTTCGCAATTCTGCTGCTCCAAACGCTTAACAAGAATGGCCTAGGGTAAAAATACACATACCGCTGTAATCGGGCGAGTTTCTACTTTCAGACGCAACAGGAATTTTTGAGTTAGGTCAATCCGTTCGCGAGATATGGGAGTTTGAAGCGAAGGAATGGTTGAGAAGGCGAAAAATTTTTCGCAATTCTGCTGCTCCAAACGCTTAACCAGAATGGCCTAGGGAAAAAATACACATACCGTTGTAATCGGGCGAGTTTCTACTTTCAGATGCAACAGGAATTTTTGGGTTAGGTCAATCCGTTCGCGAGATATGGGAGTTTGACGCTAAGAAATGGTTGAGAAGACAACAAATTTTTCGCAATTCTGCTGCTCCAAACGCTTAACCAGAATGGCCTAGGGAAAAAAAAAACATACCGCTGTAATCGGGCGAGTTTCTACTTTCAGACGCAACAGGAATTTTTGAGTTAGGTCAATCCGTTCGCGAGATATGGGAGTTTGAAGCCAAGGAATGGTTGAGAAGGCGAAAAATTTTTCGCAATTCTGCTGCTCCAAACGCTTAACAAGAATGGTCTAGGGTAAAAATACACACACCGCTGTAATCGGGCGAGTTTCTACTTTCAGACGCAACAGGAATTTTTGGGTTAGGTCAATCCGTTCGAGAGATATGGGAGTTTGAAGCCAAGAAATGTTTGAGAAGGCAAAAAATTTTTCGCAATTCTGCTGCTCCACACGCTTATCCAGAATGGCCTAGGGAAAAAATACACATACCGTTGTAATCGGGCGAGTTTCTACTTTCAGATGCAGTAGGAATTTTTGGGTTAGGTCAATCCGTTCGCGAGATATGGGAGTTTGAAGCCAAGAAATGGTTGAGAAGGCAAAAAATTTTTCACAATTCTGCTGCTCCACACGCTTAACCAGAATGGCCTAGGGAAAAAATACACATACCGTTGTAATCGGGCGAGTTTCTACTTTCAGATGCAACAGGAATTTTTGGGTTACGACAATCCGTTCGCGAGATATGGGAGTTTGAAGCCAAGAAATGGTTGAGAAGGCAAAAAATTTTTCGCAATTCTGCTGCTCCAAACGCTTAACAAGAATGGCCTAGGGAAAAAATACACATACCGTTGTAATCGGGCGAGTTTCTACTTTCAGATGCAACAGGAATTTTTGGGTTAGGTCAATCCGTTCGAGAGATATGGGAGTTTGACGCTAAGAAATGGTTGAGAAGACAACAAATTTTTCGCAATTCTGCTGCTCCAAACGCTTAACCAGAATGGCCTAGGGAAAAAATACACATATCGTTGTAATCGGGCGAGTTTCTACTTTCAGATGCAACAGGAATTTTTTGGTTAGGTCAATGCGTTCGCGAGATATGGGAGTTTGAAGCTAAGAAATGGTTGAGAAGACAACAAATTTTTCGCACTTCTGCTGCTCCAAACGCTTAACCAGAATGGCCTAGGGAAAAAATACACATACCGTTGTAATCGGGCGAGTTTCTACTTTCAGATGCAGTAGGAATTTTTGGGTTAGGTCAATCCGTTCGCGAGATATGGGAGTTTGAAGCCAAGAAATGGTTGAGAAGGCAAAAAATTTTTCGCAATTCTGCTGCTCCACACGCTTATCCAGAATGGCCTAGGGAAAAAATACACATACCGTTGTAATCGGGCGAGTTTCTACTTTCAGATGCAGTAGGAATTTTTGGGTTAGGTCAATCCGTTCGCGAGATATGGGAGTTTGAAGCCAAGAAATGGTTGAGAAGGCAAAAAATTTTTCACAATTCTGCTGCTCTACACGCTTAACCAGAATGGCCTAGGGAAAAAATACACATACCGTTGTAATCGGGCGAGTTTCTACTTTCAGATGCAACAGGAATTTTTGGGTTACGACAATCCGTTCGCGAGATATGGGAGTTTGAAGCCAAGAAATGGTTGAGAAGGCAAAAAATTTTTCGCAATTCTGCTGCTCCAAACGCTTAACAAGAATGGTCTAGGGTAAAAATACACACACCGCTGTAATCGGGCGAGTTTCTACTTTCAGACGCAACAGGAATTTTTGGGTTAGGTCAATCCGTTCGAGAGATATGGGAGTTTGAAGCCAAGAAATGGTTGAGAAGGCAAAAAATTTTTCGCAATTCTGCTGCTCCACACGCTTATCCAGAATGGCCTAGGGAAAAAATACACATACCGTTGTAATCGGGCGAGTTTCTACTTTCAGATGCAGTAGGAATTTTTGGGTTAGGTCAATCCGTTCGCGAGATATGAAAGTTTGAAGCCAAGAAATGGTTGAGAAGGCAAAAAATTTTTCACAATTCTGCTGCTCCACACGCTTAACCAGAATGGCCTAGGGAAAAAATACACATACCGTTGTAATCGGGCGAGTTTCTACTTTCAGATGCAACAGGAATTTTTGGGTTACGACAATCCGTTCGCGAGATATGGGAGTTTGAAGCCAAGAAATGGTTGAGAAGGCAAAAAATTTTTCGCAATTCTGCTGCTCCAAACGCTTAACAAGAATGGCCTAGGGAAAAAATACACATACCGTTGTAATCGGGCGAGTTTCTACTTTCAGATGCAACAGGAATTTTTGGGTTAGGTCAATCCGTTCGAGAGATATGGGAGTTTGACGCTAAGAAATGGTTGAGAAGACAACAAATTTTTCGCAATTCTGCTGCTCCAAACGCTTAACCAGAATGGCCTAGGGAAAAAATACACATATCGTTGTAATCGGGCGAGTTTCTACTTTCAGATGCAACAGGAATTTTTTGGTTAGGTCAATGCGTTCGCGAGATATGGGAGTTTGAAGCTAAGAAATGGTTGAGAAGACAACAAATTTTTCGCACTTCTGCTGCTCCAAACGCTTAACCAGAATGGCCTAGGGAAAAAATACACATACCGTTGTAATCGGGCGAGTTTCTACTTTCAGATGCAGTAGGAATTTTTGGGTTAGGTCAATCCGTTCGCGAGATATGGGAGTTTGAAGCCAAGAAATGGTTGAGAAGGCAAAAAATTTTTCGCAATTCTGCTGCTCCACACGCTTATCCAGAATGGCCTAGGGAAAAAATACACATACCGTTGTAATCGGGCGAGTTTCTACTTTCAGATGCAGTAGGAATTTTTGGGTTAGGTCAATCCGTTCGCGAGATATGGGAGTTTGAAGCCAAGAAATGGTTGAGAAGGCAAAAAATTTTTCACAATTCTGCTGCTCCACACGCTTAACCAGAATGGCCTAGGGAAAAAATACACATACCGTTGTAATCGGGCGAGTTTCTACTTTCAGATGCAACAGGAATTTTTGGGTTACGACAATCCGTTCGCGAGATATGGGAGTTTGAAGCCAAGAAATGGTTGAGAAGGCAGAAAATTTTTCGCAATTCTGCTGCTCCAAACGCTTAACAAGAATGGCCTAGGGAAAAAATACACATATCGTTGTAATCGGGCGAGTTTCTACTTTCAGATGCAACAGGAATTTTTTGGTTAGGTCAATCCGTTCGCGAGATATGGGAGTTTGAAGCTAAGAAATGGTTGAGAAGACAACAAATTTTTCGCAATTCTGCTGCTCCAAACGCTTAACCAGAATGGCCTAGGGAAAAAATACACATACCGTTGTAATCGGGCGAGTTTCTACTTTCAGATGCAATTGGAATTTTTGGGTTAGGTCAATCCGTTCGCGAGATATGGGAGTTTGAAGCCAAGAAATGGTTGAGAATGCAACAAATTTTTCGCAATTCTGCTGCTCCAAACGCTTAACAAGAATGGCCTAGGGAAAAAATACACATACCGTTGTAATCGGGCGAGTTTCTACTTTCAGATGCAACAGGAATTTTTGGGTTAGGTCAATCCGTTCGCGAGATATGGGAGTTTGAAGCTAAGGAATGGTTGAGAAGACAACAAATTTTTCGCAATTCTGCTGCTCCAAACGCTTAACAAGAATGGCCTAGGGTAAAAATACACATACCGCTGTAATCGGGCGAGTTTCTACTTTCAGACGCAACAGGAATTTTTGAGTTAGGTCAATCCGTTCGCGAGATATGGGAGTTTGAAGCGAAGGAATGGTTGAGAAGGCGAAAAATTTTTCGCAATTCTGCTGCTCCAAACGCTTAACCAGAATGGCCTAGGGAAAAAATACACATACCGTTGTAATCGGGCGAGTTTCTACTTTCAGATGCAGTAGGAATTTTTGGGTTAGGTCAATCCGTTCGCGAGATATGGGAGTTTGAAGCCAAGAAATGGTTGAGAAGGCAAAAAATTTTTCACAATTCTGCTGCTCCACACGCTTAACCAGAATGGCCTAGGGAAAAAATACACATACCGTTGTAATCGGGCGAGTTTCTACTTTCAGATGCAACAGGAATTTTTGGGTTACGACAATCCGTTCGCGAGATATGGGAGTTTGAAGCCAAGAAATGGTTGAGAAGGCAAAAAATTTTTCGCAATTCTGCTGCTCCAAACGCTTAACAAGAATGGCCTAGGGAAAAAATACACATACCGTTGTAATCGGGCGAGTTTCTACTTTCAGATGCAACAGGAATTTTTGGGTTAGGTCAATCCGTTCGAGAGATATGGGAGTTTGACGCTAAGAAATGGTTGAGAAGACAACAAATTTTTCGCAATTCTGCTGCTCCAAACGCTTAACCAGAATGGCCTAGGGAAAAAATACACATATCGTTGTAATCGGGCGAGTTTCTACTTTCAGATGCAACAGGAATTTTTTGGTTAGGTCAATGCGTTCGCGAGATATGGGAGTTTGAAGCTAAGAAATGGTTGAGAAGACAACAAATTTTTCGCACTTCTGCTGCTCCAAACGCTTAACCAGAATGGCCTAGGGAAAAAATACACATACCGTTGTAATCGGGCGAGTTTCTACTTTCAGATGCAGTAGGAATTTTTGGGTTAGGTCAATCCGTTCGCGAGATATGGGAGTTTGAAGCCAAGAAATGGTTGAGAAGGCAAAAAATTTTTCGCAATTCTGCTGCTCCACACGCTTATCCAGAATGGCCTAGGGAAAAAATACACATACCGTTGTAATCGGGCGAGTTTCTACTTTCAGATGCAGTAGGAATTTTTGGGTTAGGTCAATCCGTTCGCGAGATATGGGAGTTTGAAGCCAAGAAATGGTTGAGAAGGCAAAAAATTTTTCACAATTCTGCTGCTCCACACGCTTAACCAGAATGGCCTAGGGAAAAAATACACATACCGTTGTAATCGGGCGAGTTTCTACTTTCAGATGCAACAGGAATTTTTGGGTTACGACAATCCGTTCGCGAGATATGGGAGTTTGAAGCCAAGAAATGGTTGAGAAGGCAGAAAATTTTTCGCAATTCTGCTGCTCCAAACGCTTAACAAGAATGGCCTAGGGAAAAAATACACATATCGTTGTAATCGGGCGAGTTTCTACTTTCAGATGCAACAGGAATTTTTTGGTTAGGTCAATCCGTTCGCGAGATATGGGAGTTTGAAGCTAAGAAATGGTTGAGAAGACAACAAATTTTTCGCAATTCTGCTGCTCCAAACGCTTAACCAGAATGGCCTAGGGAAAAAATACACATACCGTTGTAATCGGGCGAGTTTCTACTTTCAGATGCAATTGGAATTTTTGGGTTAGGTCAATCCGTTCGCGAGATATGGGAGTTTGAAGCCAAGAAATGGTTGAGAATGCAACAAATTTTTCGCAATTCTGCTGCTCCAAACGCTTAACAAGAATGGCCTAGGGAAAAAATACACATACCGTTGTAATCGGGCGAGTTTCTACTTTCAGATGCAACAGGAATTTTTGGGTTAGGTCAATCCGTTCGCGAGATATGGGAGTTTGAAGCTAAGGAATGGTTGAGAAGACAACAAATTTTTCGCAATTCTGCTGCTCCAAACGCTTAACAAGAATGGCCTAGGGTAAAAATACACATACCGCTGTAATCGGGCGAGTTTCTACTTTCAGACGCAACAGGAATTTTTGAGTTAGGTCAATCCGTTCGCGAGATATGGGAGTTTGAAGCGAAGGAATGGTTGAGAAGGCGAAAAATTTTTCGCAATTCTGCTGCTCCAAACGCTTAACCAGAATGGCCTAGGGAAAAAATACACATACCGTTGTAATCGGGCGAGTTTCTACTTTCAGATGCAACAGGAATTTTTGGGTTAGGTCAATCCGTTCGCGAGATATGGGAGTTTGACGCTAAGAAATGGTTGAGAAGACAACAAATTTTTCGCAATTCTGCTGCTCCAAACGCTTAACCAGAATGGCCTAGGGAAAAAAAAAACATACCGCTGTAATCGGGCGAGTTTCTACTTTCAGACGCAACAGGAATTTTTGAGTTAGGTCAATCCGTTCGCGAGATATGGGAGTTTGAAGCCAAGGAATGGTTGAGAAGGCGAAAAATTTTTCGCAATTCTGCTGCTCCAAACGCTTAACAAGAATGGTCTAGGGTAAAAATACACACACCGCTGTAATCGGGCGAGTTTCTACTTTCAGACGCAACAGGAATTTTTGAGTTAGGTCAATCCGTTCGCGAGATATGGGAGTTTGAAGCCAAGGAATGGTTGAGAAGGCGAAAAATTTTTCGCAATTCTGCTGCTCCAAACGCTTAACAAGAATGGTCTAGGGTAAAAATACACACACCGCTGTAATCGGGCGAGTTTCTACTTTCAGACGCAACAGGAATTTTTGAGTTAGGTCAATCCGTTCACGAGATATGGGAGTTTGAAGCCAAGGAATGGTTGAGAAGGCAAAAAATTTTTCGCAATTCAGCTGATCCAAACGCTTAACCAGAATGGCCTAGGGAAAAAATACACATACCGCTGTAATCGGGCGAGTTTCTACTTTCAGATGCAATAGGAATTTTTGGGTTAGGTCAATCCGTTCGCGAGATATGGGAGTTTGAAGCCAAGAAATGGTTGAGAAGGCAAAAAATTTTTCGCAATTCTGCTGCTCCAAACGCTTAACAAGAATGGCCTAGGGAAAAAATACACATACCGTTGTAATCGGGCGAGTTTCTACTTTCAGATGCAACAGGAATTTTTGGGTTAGGTCAATCCGTTCGAGAGATATGGGAGTTTGACGCTAAGAAATGGTTGAGAAGACAACAAATTTTTCGCAATTCTGCTGCTCCAAACGCTTAACCAGAATGGCCTAGGGAAAAAATACACATACCGTTGTAATCGGGCGAGTTTCTACTTTCAGATGCAATAGGAATTTTTGGGTTAGGTCAATCCGTTCGCCAGATATGGGAGTTTGAAGCCAAGAAATGGTTGAGAAGGTAAAAAATTTTTCGCAATTCTGCTGCTCCAAACGCTTAACCAGAATGGCCTAGGGAAAAAATACACATACCGCTGTAATCGGGCGAGTTTCTACTTTCAGATACAATAGGAATTTTTGGGTTAGGTCAATCCGTTCGCGAGATATGGGAGTTTCAAGCCAAGAAATGGTTGAGAAGGCAGAAAATTTTTCGCAATTCTGCTGCTCCAAACGCTTAACAAGAATGGCCTAGGGTAAAAATACACATACCGCTGTAATCGGGCGAGTTTCTACTTTCAGACGCAACAGGAATTTTTGAGTTAGGTCAATCTGTTCGCGAGATATGGGAGTTTGAATCCAAGGAATGGTTGAGAAGGCAAAAAATTTTTCGCAATTCAGCTGCTCCAAACGCTTAACCAGAATGGCCTAGGGAAAAAATACACATACCGCTGTAATCGGGCGAGTTTCTGCTTTCAGATGCAATAGGAATTTTTGGGTTAGGTCAATCCGTTCGCGAGATATGGGAGTTTGACGCTAAGAAATGGTTGAGAGGACAACAAATTTTTCGCAATTCTGCTGCTCCAAACGCTTAACCAGAATGGCCTAGGGAAAAAATACACATACCGTTGTAATCGGGCGAGTTTCTACTTTCAGATGCAGTAGGAATTTTTGGGTTAGGTCAATCCGTTCGCGAGATATGGGAGTTTGAAGCCAAGAAATGGTTGAGAAGGCAAAAAATTTTTCGCAATTCTGCTGCTCCAAACGCTTAACCAGAATGGCCTAGGGAAAAAATACACATACCGTTGTAATCGGGGGAGTTTCTACTTTCAGATGCAACAGGAATTTTTGGGTTAGGTCAATCCGTTCGCGAGATATGGGAGTTTGACGCTAAGAAATGGTTGAGAGGACAACAAATTTTTCGCAATTCTGCTACTCCAAACGCTTAACCAGAATGGCCTAGGGAAAAAATACACATACCGTTGTAATCGGGCGAGTTTCTACTTTCAGATGCAGTAGGAATTTTTGGGTTAGGTCAATCCGTTCGCGAGGTATGGGAGTTTGAAGCCAAGAAATGGTTGAGAAGGCAAAAAATTTTTCGCAATTCTGCTGCTCCAAACGCTTAACAAGAATGGCCTAGGGAAAAAATACACATACCGTTGTAATCGGGCGAGTTTCTACTTTCAGATGCAACAGGAATTTTTGGGTTAGGTCAATCCGTTCGAGAGATATGGGAGTTTGACGCTAAGAAATGGTTGAGAGGACAACAAATTTTTCGCAATTCTGCTGCTCCAAACGCTTAACCAGAATAGCCTAGGGAAAAAATACACATACCGTTGTAATCGGGCGAGTTTCTACTTTCAGATGCAATAGGAATTTTTGGGTTAGGTCAATCCGTTCGCCAGATATGGGAGTTTGAAGCCAAGAAATGGTTGAGAAGGTAAAAAATTTTTCGCAATTCTGCTGCTCCAAACGCTTAACCAGAATGGCCTAGGGAAAAAATACACATACCGCTGTAATCGGGCGAGTTTCTACTTTCAGATACAATAGGAATTTTTGGGTTAGGTCAATCCGTTCGAGAGATATGGGAGTTTGACGCTAAGAAATGGTTGAGAAGACAACAAATTTTTCGCAATTCTGCTGCTCCAAACGCTTAACCAGAATGGCCTAGGGAAAAAATACACATATCGTTGTAATCGGGCGAGTTTCTACTTTCAGATGCAACAGGAATTTTTTGGTTAGGTCAATGCGTTCGCGAGATATGGGAGTTTGAAGCTAAGAAATGGTTGAGAAGACAACAAATTTTTCGCACTTCTGCTGCTCCAAACGCTTAACCAGAATGGCCTAGGGAAAAAATACACATACCGTTGTAATCGGGCGAGTTTCTACTTTCAGATGCAGTAGGAATTTTTGGGTTAGGTCAATCCGTTCGCGAGATATGGGAGTTTGAAGCCAAGAAATGGTTGAGAAGGCAAAAAATTTTTCGCAATTCTGCTGCTCCACACGCTTATCCAGAATGGCCTAGGGAAAAAATACACATACCGTTGTAATCGGGCGAGTTTCTACTTTCAGATGCAGTAGGAATTTTTGGGTTAGGTCAATCCGTTCGCGAGATATGGGAGTTTGAAGCCAAGAAATGGTTGAGAAGGCAAAAAATTTTTCACAATTCTGCTGCTCCACACGCTTAACCAGAATGGCCTAGGGAAAAAATACACATACCGTTGTAATCGGGCGAGTTTCTACTTTCAGATGCAACAGGAATTTTTGGGTTACGACAATCCGTTCGCGAGATATGGGAGTTTGAAGCCAAGAAATGGTTGAGAAGGCAGAAAATTTTTCGCAATTCTGCTGCTCCAAACGCTTAACAAGAATGGCCTAGGGAAAAAATACACATATCGTTGTAATCGGGCGAGTTTCTACTTTCAGATGCAACAGGAATTTTTTGGTTAGGTCAATCCGTTCGCGAGATATGGGAGTTTGAAGCTAAGAAATGGTTGAGAAGACAACAAATTTTTCGCAATTCTGCTGCTCCAAACGCTTAACCAGAATGGCCTAGGGAAAAAATACACATACCGTTGTAATCGGGCGAGTTTCTACTTTCAGATGCAATTGGAATTTTTGGGTTAGGTCAATCCGTTCGCGAGATATGGGAGTTTGAAGCCAAGAAATGGTTGAGAATGCAACAAATTTTTCGCAATTCTGCTGCTCCAAACGCTTAACAAGAATGGCCTAGGGAAAAAATACACATACCGTTGTAATCGGGCGAGTTTCTACTTTCAGATGCAACAGGAATTTTTGGGTTAGGTCAATCCGTTCGCGAGATATGGGAGTTTGAAGCTAAGGAATGGTTGAGAAGACAACAAATTTTTCGCAATTCTGCTGCTCCAAACGCTTAACAAGAATGGCCTAGGGTAAAAATACACATACCGCTGTAATCGGGCGAGTTTCTACTTTCAGACGCAACAGGAATTTTTGAGTTAGGTCAATCCGTTCGCGAGATATGGGAGTTTGAAGCGAAGGAATGGTTGAGAAGGCGAAAAATTTTTCGCAATTCTGCTGCTCCAAACGCTTAACCAGAATGGCCTAGGGAAAAAATACACATACCGTTGTAATCGGGCGAGTTTCTACTTTCAGATGCAACAGGAATTTTTGGGTTAGGTCAATCCGTTCGCGAGATATGGGAGTTTGACGCTAAGAAATGGTTGAGAAGACAACAAATTTTTCGCAATTCTGCTGCTCCAAACGCTTAACCAGAATGGCCTAGGGAAAAAAAAAACATACCGCTGTAATCGGGCGAGTTTCTACTTTCAGACGCAACAGGAATTTTTGAGTTAGGTCAATCCGTTCGCGAGATATGGGAGTTTGAAGCCAAGGAATGGTTGAGAAGGCGAAAAATTTTTCGCAATTCTGCTGCTCCAAACGCTTAACAAGAATGGTCTAGGGTAAAAATACACACACCGCTGTAATCGGGCGAGTTTCTACTTTCAGACGCAACAGGAATTTTTGAGTTAGGTCAATCCGTTCACGAGATATGGGAGTTTGAAGCCAAGGAATGGTTGAGAAGGCAAAAAATTTTTCGCAATTCAGCTCATCCAAACGCTTAACCAGAATGGCCTAGGGAAAAAATACACATACCGCTGTAATCGGGCGAGTTTCTACTTTCAGATGCAATAGGAATTTTTGGGTTAGGTCAATCCGTTCGCGAGATATGGGAGTTTGAAGCCAAGAAATGGTTGAGAAGGCAAAAAATTTTTCGCAATTCTGCTGCTCCAAACGCTTAACAAGAATGGCCTAGGGAAAAAATACACATACCGTTGTAATCGGGCGAGTTTCTACTTTCAGATGCAACAGGAATTTTTGGGTTAGGTCAATCCGTTCGAGAGATATGGGAGTTTGACGCTAAGAAATGGTTGAGAAGACAACAAATTTTTCGCAATTCTGCTGCTCCAAACGCTTAACCAGAATGGCCTAGGGAAAAAAAAAACATACCGCTGTAATCGGGCGAGTTTCTACTTTCAGACGCAACAGGAATTTTTGAGTTAGGTCAATCCGTTCGCGAGATATGGGAGTTTGAAGCCAAGGAATGGTTGAGAAGGCGAAAAATTTTTCGCAATTCTGCTGCTCCAAACGCTTAACAAGAATGGTCTAGGGTAAAAATACACACACCGCTGTAATCGGGCGAGTTTCTACTTTCAGACGCAACAGGAATTTTTGAGTTAGGTCAATCCGTTCGCGAGATATGGGAGTTTGAAGCCAAGGAATGGTTGAGAAGGCGAAAAATTTTTCGCAATTCTGCTGCTCCAAACGCTTAACAAGAATGGTCTAGGGTAAAAATACACACACCGCTGTAATCGGGCGAGTTTCTACTTTCAGACGCAACAGGAATTTTTGAGTTAGGTCAATCCGTTCACGAGATATGGGAGTTTGAAGCCAAGGAATGGTTGAGAAGGCAAAAAATTTTTCGCAATTCAGCTGATCCAAACGCTTAACCAGAATGGCCTAGGGAAAAAATACACATACCGCTGTAATCGGGCGAGTTTCTACTTTCAGATGCAATAGGAATTTTTGGGTTAGGTCAATCCGTTCGCGAGATATGGGAGTTTGAAGCCAAGAAATGGTTGAGAAGGCAAAAAATTTTTCGCAATTCTGCTGCTCCAAACGCTTAACAAGAATGGCCTAGGGAAAAAATACACATACCGTTGTAATCGGGCGAGTTTCTACTTTCAGATGCAACAGGAATTTTTGGGTTAGGTCAATCCGTTCGAGAGATATGGGAGTTTGACGCTAAGAAATGGTTGAGAAGACAACAAATTATTCGCAATTCTGCTGCTCCAAACGCTTAACCAGAATGGCCTAGGGAAAAAATACACATACCGTTGTAATCGGGCGAGTTTCTACTTTCAGATGCAATAGGAATTTTTGGGTTAGGTCAATCCGTTCGCCAGATATGGGAGTTTGAAGCCAAGAAATGGTTGAGAAGGTAAAAAATTTTTCGCAATTCTGCTGCTCCAAACGCTTAACCAGAATGGCCTAGGGAAAAAATACACATACCGCTGTAATCGGGCGAGTTTCTACTTTCAGATACAATAGGAATTTTTGGGTTAGGTCAATCCGTTCGCGAGATATGGGAGTTTCAAGCCAAGAAATGGTTGAGAAGGCAGAAAATTTTTCGCAATTCTGCTGCTCCAAACGCTTAACAAGAATGGCCTAGGGTAAAAATACACATACCGCTGTAATCGGGCGAGTTTCTACTTTCAGACGCAACAGGAATTTTTGAGTTAGGTCAATCTGTTCGCGAGATATGGGAGTTTGAATCCAAGGAATGGTTGAGAAGGCAAAAAATTTTTCGCAATTCAGCTGCTCCAAACGCTTAACCAGAATGGCCTAGGGAAAAAATACACATACCGCTGTAATCGGGCGAGTTTCTGCTTTCAGATGCAATAGGAATTTTTGGGTTAGGTCAATCCGTTCGCGAGATATGGGAGTTTGACGCTAAGAAATGGTTGAGAGGACAACAAATTTTTCGCAATTCTGCTGCTCCAAACGCTTAACCAGAATGGCCTAGGGAAAAAATACACATACCGTTGTAATCGGGCGAGTTTCTACTTTCAGATGCAGTAGGAATTTTTGGGTTAGGTCAATCCGTTCGCGAGATATGGGAGTTTGAAGCCAAGAAATGGTTGAGAAGGCAAAAAATTTTTCGCAATTCTGCTGCTCCAAACGCTTAACCAGAATGGCCTAGGGAAAAAATACACATACCGTTGTAATCGGGGGAGTTTCTACTTTCAGATGCAACAGGAATTTTTGGGTTAGGTCAATCCGTTCGCGAGATATGGGAGTTTGACGCTAAGAAATGGTTGAGAGGACAACAAATTTTTCGCAATTCTGCTACTCCAAACGCTTAACCAGAATGGCCTAGGGAAAAAATACACATACCGTTGTAATCGGGCGAGTTTCTACTTTCAGATGCAGTAGGAATTTTTGGGTTAGGTCAATCCGTTCGCGAGGTATGGGAGTTTGAAGCCAAGAAATGGTTGAGAAGGCAAAAAATTTTTCGCAATTCTGCTGCTCCAAACGCTTAACAAGAATGGCCTAGGGAAAAAATACACATACCGTTGTAATCGGGCGAGTTTCTACTTTCAGATGCAACAGGAATTTTTGGGTTAGGTCAATCCGTTCGAGAGATATGGGAGTTTGACGCTAAGAAATGGTTGAGAGGACAACAAATTTTTCGCAATTCTGCTGCTCCAAACGCTTAACCAGAATAGCCTAGGGAAAAAATACACATACCGTTGTAATCGGGCGAGTTTCTACTTTCAGATGCAATAGGAATTTTTGGGTTAGGTCAATCCGTTCGCCAGATATGGGAGTTTGAAGCCAAGAAATGGTTGAGAAGGTAAAAAATTTTTCGCAATTCTGCTGCTCCAAACGCTTAACCAGAATGGCCTAGGGAAAAAATACACATACCGCTGTAATCGGGCGAGTTTCTACTTTCAGATACAATAGGAATTTTTGGGTTAGGTCAATCCGTTCGCGAGATATGGGAGTTTGACGCTTAGAAATGGTTGAGAGGACAACAAATTTTTCGCAATTCTGCTGCTCCAAACGCTTAACCAGAATGGCCTAGGGAAAAAATACACATACCGTTGTAATCGGGCGAGTTTCTACTTTCAGATGCAGTAGGAATTTTTGGGTTAGGTCAATCCGTTCGCGAGATATGGGAGTTTGAAGCCAAGAAATGGTTGAGAAGGCAAAAAATTTTTCGCAATTCTGCTGCTCCAAACGCTTAACAAGAATGGCCTAGGGAAAAAATACACATACCGTTGTAATCGGGCGAGTTTCTACTTTCAGATGCAACAGGAATTTTTGGGTTAGGTCAATCCGTTCGAGAGATATGGGAGTTTGACGCTAAGAAATGGTTGAGAAGACAACGAATTTTTCGCAATTCTGCTGCTCCAAACGCTTAACCAGAATGGCCTAGGGAAAAAATACACAAACCGTTGTAATCGGGCGAGTTTCTACTTTCAGATGCAATAGGAATTTTTGGGTTAGGTCAATCCGTTCGCCAGATATGGGAGTTTGAAGCCAAGAAATGGTTGAGAAGGCAAAAAATTTTTCGCAATTCTGCTGCTCCAAACGCTTAACCAGAATGGCCTAGGGAAAAAATAAACATACCGTTGTAATCGGGCGAGTTTCTACTTTCAGAAGCAACAGGAACTTTTGGTTTAGGTCAATCCGTTCGCGAGATATGGGAGTTTGAAGCTAAGAAATGGTTGAGAAGACAACAAATTTTTCGCACTTCTGCTGCTCCAAACGCTTAACCAGAATGGCCTAGGGAAAAAATACACAAACCGTTGTAAGCGGGCGAGTTTCTACTTTCAGATGCAGTAGGAATTTTTGGGTTATGTCAATCCGTTCGCGAGATATGGGAGTTTGAAGCCAAGAAATGGTTGAGAAGGCAAAAAATTTTTCGCAATTCTGCTGCTCCAAACGCTTAACAAGAATGGCCTAGGGAAAGATACACATACCGTTGTAATCGGGCGAGTTTCTACTTTCAGACGCTACATGAATTTTTGGGTTAGGTCAATCCGTTCGCGAGATATGGGAGTTTGACGCTAAGAAATGGTTGAGAGGACAACAAATTTTTCCCAATTCTGCTGCTCCAAACGCTTAACCAGAATGGCCTAGGGAAAAAATACACATACCGTTGTAATCGGGCGAGTTTCTACTTTCAGATGCAGTAGGAATTTTTGGGTTAGGTCAATCCGTTCGCGAGATATGGGAGTTTGAAGCCAAGAAATGGTTGAGAAGGCATAAAATTTTTCACAATTCTGCTGCTCCACACGCTTAACCAGAATGGCCTAGGGAAAAAATACACATACCGTTGTAATCGGGCGAGTTTCTACTTTCAGATGCAACAGGAATTTTTGGGTTACGACAATCCGTTCGCGAGATATGGGAATTTGAAGCCAAGAAATGGTTGAGAAGGCAGAAAATTTTTCGCAAATCTGCTGCTCCAAACGCTTAACAAGAATGGCCTAGGGAAAAAATACACATACCGTTGTAATCGGGCGAGTTTCTACTTTCAGATGCAACAGGAATTTTTTGGTTAGGTCAATCCGTTCGCGAGATATGGGAGTTTGAAGCTAAGAAATGGTTGAGAAGACAACAATTTTTTCGCACTTCTGCTGCTCCAAACGCTTAACCAGAATGGCCTAGGGAAAAAATACACATACCGTTGTAATCGGGCGAGTTTCTACTTTCAGATGCAGTAGGAATTTTTGGGTTAGGTCAATCCGTTCGCGAGATATGGGAGTTTGAAGCCAAGAAATGGTTGAGAAGGCAAAAAATTTTTCGCAATTCTGCTGCTCCACACGCTTAACCAGAATGGCCTAGGGAAAAAATACACATACCGTTGTAATCGGGCGAGTTTCTACTTTCAGATGCAATTGGAATTTTTGGGTTAGGTCAATCCGTTCGCGAGATATGGGAGTTTGAAGCCAAGAAATGGTTGAGAAGGCAACAAATTTTTCGCAATTCTGCTGCTCCAAACGCTTAACCAGAATGGCCTAGGGAAAAAATACACATACCGTTGTAATCGGGCGAGTTTCTACTTTCAGACGCTACAGGAATTTTTGGGTTAGGTCAATCCGTTCGCGAGATATGGGAGTTTGACGCTAAGAAATGGTTGAGAGGACAACAAATTTTTCGCAATTCTGCTGCTCCAAACGCTTAACCAGAATGGCCTAGGGAAAAAATACACATACCGTTGTAATCGGGCGAGTTTCTACTTTCAGATACAGTAGGAATTTTTGGGTTAGGTCAATCCGTTCGCGAGATATGGGAGTTTGAAGCCAAGAAATGGTTGAGAAGGCAAAAAATTTTTCACAATTCTGCTGCTCCACACGCTTAACCAGAATGGCCTAGGGAAAAAATACACATACCGTTGTAATCGGACGAGTTTCTACTTTCAGATGCAACAGGAATTTTTGGGTTAGGACAATCCGTTCGCGAGATATGGGAGTTTGAAGCCAAGAAATGGTTGAGAAGGCAGAAAATTTTTCGTAATTCTGCTGCTCCAAACGCTTAACCAGAATGGCCTAGGGAAAAAATACACATACCGCTGTAATCGGGCGAGTTTCTACTTTCAGATGCAATAGGAATTCTTGGGTTAGGTCAATCCGTTCGCGAGATATGGGAGTTTGAAGCCAAGAAATGGTTGAGAAGGCAAAAAATTTTTCGCAATTCTGCTGCTCCAAACGCTTAACCAGAATGGCCTAGGGAAAAAATAAACATACCGTTGTAATCGGGCGAGTTTCTACTTTCAGAAGCAACAGGAACTTTTGGTTTAGGTCAATCCGTTCGCGAGATATGCGAGTTTGAAGCTAAGAAATGGTTGAGAAGACAACAAATTTTTCGCACTTCTGCTGCTCCAAACGCTTAACCAGAATGGCCTAGGGAAAAAATACACATACCGCTGTAATCGGGCGAGTTTCTACTTTCAGATGCAATAGGAATTTTTGGGTTAGGTCAATCCGTTCGCGAGATATGGGAGTTTGAAGCCAAGAAATGGTTGAGAAGGCAAAAAATTTTTCGCAATTCTGCTGCTCCAAACGCTTAACCAGAGTGGCCTAGGGAAAAAATAAACATACCGCTGTAATCGGGCGAGTTTCTACTTTCAGAAGCAACAGGAACTTTTGGTTTAGGTCAATCCGTTCGCGAGATATGGGAGTTTGAAGATAAGAAATGGTTGAGAAGACAACAAATTTTTGGCACTTCTGCTGCTTCAAACGCTTAACCAGAATGGCCTAGGGAAAAAAATACACAAACCGTTGTAATCGGGCGAGTTTCTACTTTCAGAGCAGTAGGAATTTTTGGGATAGGTCAATCCGTTCGCGAGATATGGGAGTTTGAAGCCAAGAAATGGTTGAGAAGGCAAGAAATTTTTCGCAATTCTGCTGCTCCAAACGCTTAACAAGAATGGCCTAGGGAAAAAATACACATACCGTTGTAATCGGGCGAGTTTCTACTTTCAGACGCTACAGGAATTTTTGGGTTAGGTCAATCCGTTCGCGAGATATGGGAGTTTGACGCTAAGAAATGGTTGAGAGGACAACAAATTTTTCGCAATTCTGCTGCTCCAAACGCTTAACAAGAATGGCCTAGGGAAAAAATACACATACCGTTATAATCGGGCGAGTTTCTACTTTCAGATGCAACACGAATTTTTTGGTTGGGTCAATCCGTTCGCGAGATATGGGAGTTTGAAGCCAAGAAATGGTTGAGAAGGCAAAAAATTTTTCGCAATTCTGCTGCTCCAAACGCTTAACAAGAATGGCCTAGGGAAAAAATACACATACCGTTGTAATCGGGCGAGTTTCTACTTTCAGATGCAATAGGAATTTTTGGGTTAGGTCAATCCGTTCGCGAGATATGGGAGTTTGAAGCCAAGAAATGGTTGAGAGGACAACAAATTTTTCGCAATTCTGCTGCTCCAAACGCTTAACCAGAATGGCCTAGGGAAAAAATACACATACCGTTGTAATCGGGCGAGTTTCTACTTTCAGATGCAATAGGAATTTTTGGGTTAGGTCAATCCGTTCGCCAGATATGGGAGTTTGAAGCCAAGAAATGGTTGAGAAGGCAAAAAATTTTTCGCAATTCTGCTGCTCCAAACGCTTAACCAGAATGGCCTAGGGAAAAAATACACATACCGCTGTAATCGGGCGAGTTTCTACTTTCAGATGCAATAGGAATTTTTGGGTTAGGTCAATCCGTTCGCGAGATATGGGAGTTTGAAGCCAAGAAATGGTTGAGAAGGCAAAAAATTTTTCGCAATTCTGCTGCTACAAACGCTTAACAAGAATGGCCTAGGGAAAAAATACACATACCGTTGTAATCGGGCGAGTTTCTACTTTCAGACGCTACAGGAATTTTTGGGTTAGGTCAATCCGTTCGCGAGATATGGGAGTTTGACGCTAAGAAATGGTTGAGAGGACAACAAATTTTTCGCAATTCTGCTGCTCCAAACGCTTAACCAGAATGGCCTAGGGAAAAAATACACATACCGTTGTAATCGGGCGAGTTTCTACTTTCAGATACAGTAGGAATTTTTGGGTTAGGTCAATCCGTTCGCGAGATATGGGAGTTTGAAGCCAAGAAATGGTTGAGAACGCAAAAAATTTTTCACAATTCTGCTGCTCCACACGCTTAACCAGAATGGCCTAGGGAAAAAATACACATACCGTTGTAATCGGACGAGTTTCTACTTTCAGATGCAACAGGAATTTTTGGGTTAGGACAATCCGTTCGCGAGATATGGGAGTTTGAAGCCAAGAAATGGTTGAGAAGGCAGAAAATTTTTCGTAATTCTGCTGCTCCAAACGCTTAACCAGAATGGCCTAGGGAAAAAATACACATACCGCTGTAATCGGGCGAGTTTCTACTTTCAGATGCAATAGGAATTCTTGGGTTAGGTCAATCCGTTCGCGAGATATGGGAGTTTGAAGCCAAGAAATGGTTGAGAAGGCAAAAAATTTTTCGCAATTCTGCTGCTCCAAACGCTTAACCAGAATGGCCTAGGGAAAAAATAAACATACCGTTGTAATCGGGCGAGTTTCTACTTTCAGAAGCAACAGGAACTTTTGGTTTAGGTCAATCCGTTCGCGAGATATGGGAGTTTGAAGCTAAGAAATGGTTGAGAAGACAACAAATTTTTCGCACTTCTGCTGCTCCAAACGCTTAACCAGAATGGCCTAGGGAAAAAATACACATACCGCTGTAATCGGGCGAGTTTCTACTTTCAGATGCAATAGGAATTTTTGGGTTAGGTCAATCCGTTCGCGAGATATGGGAGTTTGAAGCCAAGAAATGGTTGAGAAGGCAAAAAATTTTTCGCAATTCTGCTGCTCCAAACGCTTAACCAGAGTGGCCTAGGGAAAAAATAAACATACCGCTGTAATCGGGCGAGTTTCTACTTTCAGAAGCAACAGGAACTTTTGGTTTAGGTCAATCCGTTCGCGAGATATGGGAGTTTGAAGATAAGAAATGGTTGAGAAGACAACAAATTTTTGGCACTTCTGCTGCTTCAAACGCTTAACCAGAATGGCCTAGGGAAAAAATACACAAACCGTTGTAATCGGGCGAGTTTCTACTTTCAGATGCAGTAGGAATTTTTGGGATAGGTCAATCCGTTCGCGAGATATGGGAGTTTGAAGCCAAGAAATGGTTGAGAAGGCAAGAAATTTTTCGCAATTCTGCTGCTCCAAACGCTTAACAAGAATGGCCTAGGGAAAAAATACACATACCGTTGTAATCGGGCGAGTTTCTACTTTCAGACGCTACAGGAATTTTTGGGTTAGGTCAATCCGTTCGCGAGATATGGGAGTTTGACGCTAAGAAATGGTTGAGAGGACAACAAATTTTTCGCAATTCTGCTGCTCCAAACGCTTAACAAGAATGGCCTAGGGAAAAAATACACATACCGTTATAATCGGGCGAGTTTCTACTTTCAGATGCAACACGAATTTTTTGGTTGGGTCAATCCGTTCGCGAGATATGGGAGTTTGAAGCCAAGAAATGGTTGAGAAGGCAAAAAATTTTTCGCAATTCTGCTGCTCCAAACGCTTAACAAGAATGGCCTAGGGAAAAAATACACATACCGTTGTAATCGGGCGAGTTTCTACTTTCAGATGCAATAGGAATTTTTGGGTTAGGTCAATCCGTTCGCGAGATATGGGAGTTTGAAGCCAAGAAATGGTTGAGAGGACAACAAATTTTTCGCAATTCTGCTGCTCCAAACGCTTAACCAGAATGGCCTAGGGAAAAAATACACATACCGTTGTAATCGGGCGAGTTTCTACTTTCAGATGCAATAGGAATTTTTGGGTTAGGTCAATCCGTTCGCCAGATATGGGAGTTTGAAGCCAAGAAATGGTTGAGAAGGCAAAAAATTTTTCGCAATTCTGCTGCTCCAAACGCTTAACCAGAATGGCCTAGGGAAAAAATACACATACCGCTGTAATCGGGCGAGTTTCTACTTTCAGATGCAATAGGAATTTTTGGGTTAGGTCAATCCGTTCGCGAGATATGGGAGTTTGAAGCCAAGAAATGGTTGAGAAGGCAAAAAATTTTTCGCAATTCTGCTGCTACAAACGCTTAACAAGAATGGCCTAGGGAAAAAATACACATACCGTTGTAATCGGGCGAGTTTCTACTTTCAGACGCTACAGGAATTTTTGGGTTAGGTCAATCCGTTCGCGAGATATGGGAGTTTGACGCTAAGAAATGGTTGAGAGGACAACAAATTTTTCGCAATTCTGCTGCTCCAAACGCTTAACCAGAATGGCCTAGGGAAAAAATTCACATACCGTTGTAATCGGGCGAATTTCTACTTTCAGATACAGTAGGAATTTTTGGGTTAGGTCAATCCGTTCGCGAGATATGGGAGTTTGAAGCCAAGAAATGGTTGAGAAGGCAAAAAATTTTTCACAATTCTGCTGCTCCACACGCTTAACCAGAATGGCCTAGGGAAAAAATACACATACCGTTGTAATCGGACGAGTTTCTACTTTCAGATGCAACAGGAACTTTTGGGTTAGGACAATCCGTTCGCGAGATATGGGAGTTTGAAGCCAAGAAATGGTTGAGAAGGCAGAAAATTTTTTGTAATTCTGCTGCTCCAAACGCTTAACCAGAATGGCCTAGGGAAAAAATACACATACCGCTGTAATCGGGCGAGTTTCTACTTTCAGATGCAATAGGAATTCTTGGGTTAGGTCAATCCGTTCGCGAGATATGGGAGTTTGAAGCCAAGAAATGGTTGAGAAGGCAAAAAATTTTTCGCAATTCTGCTGCTCCAAACGCTTAACCAGAATGGCCTAGGGAAAAAATAAACATACCGTTGTAATCGGGCGAGTTTCTACTTTCAGAAGCAACAGGAACTTTTGGTTTAGGTCAATCCGTTCGCGAGATATGGGAGTTTGAAGATAAGAAATGGTTGAGAAGACAACAAATTTTTGGCACTTCTGCTGCTTCAAACGCTTAACCAGAATGGCCTAGGGAAAAAATACACAAACCGTTGTAATCGGGCGAGTTTCTACTTTCAGATGCAGTAGGAATTTTTGGGATAGGTCAATCCGTTCGCGAGATATGGGAGTTTGAAGCCAAGAAATGGTTGAGAAGGCAAGAAATTTTTCGCAATTCTGCTGCTCCAAACGCTTAACAAGAATGGCCTAGGGAAAAAATACACATACCGTTGTAATCGGGCGAGTTTCTACTTTCAGACGCTACAGGAATTTTTGGGTTAGGTCAATCCGTTCGCGAGATATGGGAGTTTGACGCTAAGAAATGGTTGAGAGGACAACAAATTTTTCGCAATTCTGCTGCTCCAAACGCTTAACAAGAATGGCCTAGGGAAAAAATACACATACCGTTATAATCGGGCGAGTTTCTACTTTCAGATGCAACACGAATTTTTTGGTTGGGTCAATCCGTTCGCGAGATATGGGAGTTTGAAGCCAAGAAATGGTTGAGAAGGCAAAAAATTTTTCGCAATTCTGCTGCTCCAAACGCTTAACAAGAATGGCCTAGGGAAAAAATACACATACCGTTGTAATCGGGCGAGTTTCTACTTTCAGATGCAATAGGAATTTTTGGGTTAGGTCAATCCGTTCGCGAGATATGGGAGTTTGAAGCCAAGAAATGGTTGAGAAGGCAAAAAATTTTTCGCAATTCTGCTGCTCCAAACGCTTAACCAGAATGGCCTAGGGAAAAAATACACATACCGTTGTAATCGGGCGAGTTTCTACTTTCAGATGCAACAGGAATTTTTGGGTTAGGTCAATCCGTTCGCGAGATATGGGAGTTTGAAGCTAAGGAATGGTTGAGAAGACAACAAATTTTTCGCAATTCTGCTGCTCCAAACGCTTAACCAGAATGGCCTGGGGAAAAAATACACATACCGTTGTAATCGGGCGAGTTTCTACTTTCAGATGCAATTGGAATTTTTGGGTTAGGTCAATCCGTTCGCGAGATATGGGAGTTTGAAGCCAAGAAATGGTTGAGAAGGCAACAAATTTTTCGCAATTCTGCTGCTCCAAACGCTTAACCAGAATGGCCTAGGGAAAAAATACACATACCGTTGTAATCGGGGGAGTTTCTACTTTCAGATGCAACAGGAATTTTTGGGTTAGGTCAAACCGTTCGCGAGATATGGGAGTTTGACGCTAAGAAATGGTTGAGAGGACAACAAATTTTTCGCAATTCTGCTGCTCCAAACGCTTAACCAGAATGGCCTAGGGAAAAAATACACATACCGTTGTAATCGGGCGAGTTTCTACTTTCAGATGCAGTAGGAATTTTTGGGTTAGGTCAATCCGTTCGCGAGATATGGGAGTTTGAAGCCAAGAAATGGTTGAGAAGGCAAAAAATTTTTCGCAATTCTGCAGCTCCAAACGCTTAACAAGAATGGCCTAGGGAAAAAATATACATACCGTTGTAATCGGGCGAGTTTCTACTTTCAGATGCAACAGGAATTTTTGGGTTAGGTCAATCCGTTCGAGAGATATGGGAGTTTGACGCTAAGAAATGGTTGAGAAGACAACAAATTTTTCGCAATTCTGCTGCTCCAAACGCTTAACCAGAATGGCCTAGGGAAAAAATACACATACCGTTGTAATCGGGCGAGTTTCTACTTTCAGATGCAATTGGAATTTTTGGGTTAGGTCAATCCGTTCGCGAGATATGGGAGTTTGAAGCCAAGAAATGGTTGAGAAGGCAACAAATTTTTCGCAATTCTGCTGCTCCAAACGCTTAACCAGAATGGCCTAGGGAAAAAATACACATACCGTTGTAATCGGGGGAGTTTCTACTTTCAGATGCAACAGGAATTTTTGGGTTAGGTCAAACCGTTCGCGAGATATGGGAGTTTGACGCTAAGAAATGGTTGAGAGGACAACAAATTTTTCGCAATTCTGCTGCTCCAAACGCTTAACCAGAATGGCCTAGGGAAAAAATACACATACCGTTGTAATCGGGCGAGTTTCTACTTTCAGATGCAGTAGGAATTTTTGGGTTAGGTCAATCCGTTCGCGAGATATGGGAGTTTGAAGCCAAGAAATGGTTGAGAAGGCAAAAAATTTTTCGCAATTCTGCTGCTCCAAACGCTTAACAAGAATGGCCTAGGGAAAAAATATACATACCGTTGTAATCGGGCGAGTTTCTACTTTCAGATGCAACAGGAATTTTTGGGTTAGGTCAATCCGTTCGAGAGATATGGGAGTTTGACGCTAAGAAATGGTTGAGAAGACAACAAATTTTTCGCAATTCTGCTGCTCCAAACGCTTAACCAGAATGGCCTAGGGAAAAAATACACATACCGTTGTAATCGGGCGAGTTTCTACTTTCAGATGCAATAGGAATTTTTGGGTTAGGTCAATCCGTTCGCGAGATATGGGAGTTTGAAGCCAAGAAATGGTTGAGAAGGCAAAAAATTTTTCGCAATTCTGCTGCTCCAAACGCTTAACCAGAATGGCCTAGGGAAAAAATACACATACTGTTGTAATCGGGCGAGTTTCTACTTTCAGATGCAACAGGAATTTTTGGGTTAGGTCAATCCGTTCGCGAGATATGGGAGTTTGAAGCTAAGGAATGGTTGAGAAGACAACAAATTTTTCGCAATTCTGCTGCTCCAAACGCTTAACCAGAATGGCCTAGGGAAAAAATACACATACCGTTGTAATCGGGCGTGTTTCTACTTTCAGATGCAATTGGAATTTTTGGGTTAGGTCAATCCGTTCGCGAGATATGGGAGTTTGAAGCCAAGAAATGGTTGAGAAGGCAACAAATTTTTCGCAATTCTGCTGCTCCAAACGCTTAACAAGAATGGCCTAGGGAAAAAATATACATACCGTTGTAATCGGGCGAGTTTCTACTTTCAGATGCAACAGGAATTTTTGGGTTAGGTCAATCCGTTCGAGAGATATGGGAGTTTGACGCTAAGAAATGGTTGAGAGGACAACAAATTTTTCGCAATTCTGCTGCTCCAAACGCTTAACCAGAATGGCCTAGGGAAAAAATACACATACCGTTGTAATCGGGCGAGTTTCTACTTTCAGATGCAGTAGGAATTTTTGGGTTAGGTCAATCCGTTCGCGAGATATGGGAGTTTGAAGCCAAGAAATGGTTGAGAAGGCAAAAAATTTTTCGCAATTCTGCTGCTACAAACGCTTAACAAGAATGGCCTAGGGAAAAAATACACATACCGTTGTAATCGGGCGAGTTTCTACTTTCAGACGCTACAGGAATTTTTGGGTTAGGTCAATCCGTTCGCGAGATATGGGAGTTTGACGCTAAGAAATGGTTGAGAGGACAACAAATTTTTCGCAATTCTGCTGCTCCAAACGCTTAACCAGAATGGCCTAGGGAAAAAATTCACATACCGTTGTAATCGGGCGAGTTTCTACTTTCAGATACAGTAGGAATTTTTGGGTTAGGTCAATCCGTTCGCGAGATATGGGAGTTTGAAGCCAAGAAATGGTTGAGAAGGCAAAAAATTTTTCACAATTCTGCTGCTCCACACGCTTAACCAGAATGGCCTAGGGAAAAAATACACATACCGTTGTAATCGGACGAGTTTCTACTTTCAGATGCAACAGGAACTTTTGGGTTAGGACAATCCGTTCGCGAGATATGGGAGTTTGAAGCCAAGAAATGGTTGAGAAGGCAGAAAATTTTTCGTAATTCTGCTGCTCCAAACGCTTAACCAGAATGGCCTAGGGAAAAAATACACATACCGCTGTAATCGGGCGAGTTTCTACTTTCAGATGCAATAGGAATTCTTGGGTTAGGTCAATCCGTTCGCGAGATATGGGAGTTTGAAGCCAAGAAATGGTTGAGAAGGCAAAAAATTTTTCGCAATTCTGCTGCTCCAAACGCTTAACCAGAATGGCCTAGGGAAAAAATAAACATACCGTTGTAATCGGGCGAGTTTCTACTTTCAGAAGCAACAGGAACTTTTGGTTTAGGTCAATCCGTTCGCGAGATATGGGAGTTTGAAGATAAGAAATGGTTGAGAAGACAACAAATTTTTGGCACTTCTGCTGCTTCAAACGCTTAACCAGAATGGCCTAGGGAAAAAATACACAAACCGTTGTAATCGGGCGAGTTTCTACTTTCAGATGCAGTAGGAATTTTTGGGATAGGTCAATCCGTTCGCGAGATATGGGAGTTTGAAGCCAAGAAATGGTTGAGAAGGCAAGAAATTTTTCGCAATTCTGCTGCTCCAAACGCTTAACAAGAATGGCCTAGGGAAAAAATACACATACCGTTGTAATCGGGCGAGTTTCTACTTTCAGACGCTACAGGAATTTTTGGGTTAGGTCAATCCGTTCGCGAGATATGGGAGTTTGACGCTAAGAAATGGTTGAGAGGACAACAAATTTTTCGCAATTCTGCTGCTCCAAACGCTTAACAAGAATGGCCTAGGGAAAAAATACACATACCGTTATAATCGGGCGAGTTTCTACTTTCAGATGCAACACGAATTTTTTGGTTGGGTCAATCCGTTCGCGAGATATGGGAGTTTGAAGCCAAGAAATGGTTGAGAAGGCAAAAAATTTTTCGCAATTCTGCTGCTCCAAACGCTTAACAAGAATGGCCTAGGGAAAAAATACACATACCGTTGTAATCGGGCGAGTTTCTACTTTCAGATGCAATAGGAATTTTTGGGTTAGGTCAATCCGTTCGCGAGATATGGGAGTTTGAAGCCAAGAAATGGTTGAGAAGGCAAAAAATTTTTCGCAATTCTGCTGCTCCAAACGCTTAACCAGAATGGCCTAGGGAAAAAATACACATACCGTTGTAATCGGGCGAGTTTCTACTTTCAGATGCAACAGGAATTTTTGGGTTAGGTCAATCCGTTCGCGAGATATGGGAGTTTGAAGCTAAGGAATGGTTGAGAAGACAACAAATTTTTCGCAATTCTGCTGCTCCAAACGCTTAACCAGAATGGCCTGGGGAAAAAATACACATACCGTTGTAATCGGGCGAGTTTCTACTTTCAGATGCAATTGGAATTTTTGGGTTAGGTCAATCCGTTCGCGAGATATGGGAGTTTGAAGCCAAGAAATGGTTGAGAAGGCAACAAATTTTTCGCAATTCTGCTGCTCCAAACGCTTAACCAGAATGGCCTAGGGAAAAAATACACATACCGTTGTAATCGGGGGAGTTTCTACTTTCAGATGCAACAGGAATTTTTGGGTTAGGTCAAACCGTTCGCGAGATATGGGAGTTTGACGCTAAGAAATGGTTGAGAGGACAACAAATTTTTCGCAATTCTGCTGCTCCAAACGCTTAACCAGAATGGCCTAGGGAAAAAATACACATACCGTTGTAATCGGGCGAGTTTCTACTTTCAGATGCAGTAGGAATTTTTGGGTTAGGTCAATCCGTTCGCGAGATATGGGAGTTTGAAGCCAAGAAATGGTTGAGAAGGCAAAAAATTTTTCGCAATTCTGCAGCTCCAAACGCTTAACAAGAATGGCCTAGGGAAAAAATATACATACCGTTGTAATCGGGCGAGTTTCTACTTTCAGATGCAACAGGAATTTTTGGGTTAGGTCAATCCGTTCGAGAGATATGGGAGTTTGACGCTAAGAAATGGTTGAGAAGACAACAAATTTTTCGCAATTCTGCTGCTCCAAACGCTTAACCAGAATGGCCTAGGGAAAAAATACACATACCGTTGTAATCGGGCGAGTTTCTACTTTCAGATGCAATTGGAATTTTTGGGTTAGGTCAATCCGTTCGCGAGATATGGGAGTTTGAAGCCAAGAAATGGTTGAGAAGGCAACAAATTTTTCGCAATTCTGCTGCTCCAAACGCTTAACCAGAATGGCCTAGGGAAAAAATACACATACCGTTGTAATCGGGGGAGTTTCTACTTTCAGATGCAACAGGAATTTTTGGGTTAGGTCAAACCGTTCGCGAGATATGGGAGTTTGACGCTAAGAAATGGTTGAGAGGACAACAAATTTTTCGCAATTCTGCTGCTCCAAACGCTTAACCAGAATGGCCTAGGGAAAAAATACACATACCGTTGTAATCGGGCGAGTTTCTACTTTCAGATGCAGTAGGAATTTTTGGGTTAGGTCAATCCGTTCGCGAGATATGGGAGTTTGAAGCCAAGAAATGGTTGAGAAGGCAAAAAATTTTTCGCAATTCTGCTGCTCCAAACGCTTAACAAGAATGGCCTAGGGAAAAAATATACATACCGTTGTAATCGGGCGAGTTTCTACTTTCAGATGCAACAGGAATTTTTGGGTTAGGTCAATCCGTTCGAGAGATATGGGAGTTTGACGCTAAGAAATGGTTGAGAAGACAACAAATTTTTCGCAATTCTGCTGCTCCAAACGCTTAACCAGAATGGCCTAGGGAAAAAATACACATACCGTTGTAATCGGGCGAGTTTCTACTTTCAGATGCAATAGGAATTTTTGGGTTAGGTCAATCCGTTCGCGAGATATGGGAGTTTGAAGCCAAGAAATGGTTGAGAAGGCAAAAAATTTTTCGCAATTCTGCTGCTCCAAACGCTTAACCAGAATGGCCTAGGGAAAAAATACACATACTGTTGTAATCGGGCGAGTTTCTACTTTCAGATGCAACAGGAATTTTTGGGTTAGGTCAATCCGTTCGCGAGATATGGGAGTTTGAAGCTAAGGAATGGTTGAGAAGACAACAAATTTTTCGCAATTCTGCTGCTCCAAACGCTTAACCAGAATGGCCTAGGGAAAAAATACACATACCGTTGTAATCGGGCGTGTTTCTACTTTCAGATGCAATTGGAATTTTTGGGTTAGGTCAATCCGTTCGCGAGATATGGGAGTTTGAAGCCAAGAAATGGTTGAGAAGGCAACAAATTTTTCGCAATTCTGCTGCTCCAAACGCTTAACAAGAATGGCCTAGGGAAAAAATATACATACCGTTGTAATCGGGCGAGTTTCTACTTTCAGATGCAACAGGAATTTTTGGGTTAGGTCAATCCGTTCGAGAGATATGGGAGTTTGACGCTAAGAAATGGTTGAGAGGACAACAAATTTTTCGCAATTCTGCTGCTCCAAACGCTTAACCAGAATGGCCTAGGGAAAAAATACACATACCGTTGTAATCGGGCGAGTTTCTACTTTCAGATGCAGTAGGAATTTTTGGGTTAGGTCAATCCGTTCGCGAGATATGGGAGTTTGAAGCCAAGAAATGGTTGAGAAGGCAAAAAATTTTTCGCAATTCTGCTGCTACAAACGCTTAACAAGAATGGCCTAGGGAAAAAATACACATACCGTTGTAATCGGGCGAGTTTCTACTTTCAGACGCTACAGGAATTTTTGGGTTAGGTCAATCCGTTCGCGAGATATGGGAGTTTGACGCTAAGAAATGGTTGAGAGGACAACAAATTTTTCGCAATTCTGCTGCTCCAAACGCTTAACCAGAATGGCCTAGGGAAAAAATTCACATACCGTTGTAATCGGGCGAGTTTCTACTTTCAGATACAGTAGGAATTTTTGGGTTAGGTCAATCCGTTCGCGAGATATGGGAGTTTGAAGCCAAGAAATGGTTGAGAAGGCAAAAAATTTTTCACAATTCTGCTGCTCCACACGCTTAACCAGAATGGCCTAGGGAAAAAATACACATACCGTTGTAATCGGACGAGTTTCTACTTTCAGATGCAACAGGAACTTTTGGGTTAGGACAATCCGTTCGCGAGATATGGGAGTTTGAAGCCAAGAAATGGTTGAGAAGGCAGAAAATTTTTCGTAATTCTGCTGCTCCAAACGCTTAACCAGAATGGCCTAGGGAAAAAATACACATACCGCTGTAATCGGGCGAGTTTCTACTTTCAGATGCAATAGGAATTCTTGGGTTAGGTCAATCCGTTCGCGAGATATGGGAGTTTGAAGCCAAGAAATGGTTGAGAAGGCAAAAAATTTTTCGCAATTCTGCTGCTCCAAACGCTTAACCAGAATGGCCTAGGGAAAAAATAAACATACCGTTGTAATCGGGCGAGTTTCTACTTTCAGAAGCAACAGGAACTTTTGGTTTAGGTCAATCCGTTCGCGAGATATGGGAGTTTGAAGATAAGAAATGGTTGAGAAGACAACAAATTTTTGGCACTTCTGCTGCTTCAAACGCTTAACCAGAATGGCCTAGGGAAAAAATACACAAACCGTTGTAATCGGGCGAGTTTCTACTTTCAGATGCAGTAGGAATTTTTGGGATAGGTCAATCCGTTCGCGAGATATGGGAGTTTGAAGCCAAGAAATGGTTGAGAAGGCAAGAAATTTTTCGCAATTCTGCTGCTCCAAACGCTTAACAAGAATGGCCTAGGGAAAAAATACACATACCGTTGTAATCGGGCGAGTTTCTACTTTCAGACGCTACAGGAATTTTTGGGTTAGGTCAATCCGTTCGCGAGATATGGGAGTTTGACGCTAAGAAATGGTTGAGAGGACAACAAATTTTTCGCAATTCTGCTGCTCCAAACGCTTAACAAGAATGGCCTAGGGAAAAAATACACATACCGTTATAATCGGGCGAGTTTCTACTTTCAGATGCAACACGAATTTTTTGGTTGGGTCAATCCGTTCGCGAGATATGGGAGTTTGAAGCCAAGAAATGGTTGAGAAGGCAAAAAATTTTTCGCAATTCTGCTGCTCCAAACGCTTAACAAGAATGGCCTAGGGAAAAAATACACATACCGTTGTAATCGGGCGAGTTTCTACTTTCAGATGCAATAGGAATTTTTGGGTTAGGTCAATCCGTTCGCGAGATATGGGAGTTTGAAGCCAAGAAATGGTTGAGAAGGCAAAAAATTTTTCGCAATTCTGCTGCTCCAAACGCTTAACCAGAATGGCCTAGGGAAAAAATACACATACCGTTGTAATCGGGCGAGTTTCTACTTTCAGATGCAACAGGAATTTTTGGGTTAGGTCAATCCGTTCGCGAGATATGGGAGTTTGAAGCTAAGGAATGGTTGAGAAGACAACAAATTTTTCGCAATTCTGCTGCTCCAAACGCTTAACCAGAATGGCCTGGGGAAAAAATACACATACCGTTGTAATCGGGCGAGTTTCTACTTTCAGATGCAATTGGAATTTTTGGGTTAGGTCAATCCGTTCGCGAGATATGGGAGTTTGAAGCCAAGAAATGGTTGAGAAGGCAACAAATTTTTCGCAATTCTGCTGCTCCAAACGCTTAACCAGAATGGCCTAGGGAAAAAATACACATACCGTTGTAATCGGGGGAGTTTCTACTTTCAGATGCAACAGGAATTTTTGGGTTAGGTCAAACCGTTCGCGAGATATGGGAGTTTGACGCTAAGAAATGGTTGAGAGGACAACAAATTTTTCGCAATTCTGCTGCTCCAAACGCTTAACCAGAATGGCCTAGGGAAAAAATACACATACCGTTGTAATCGGGCGAGTTTCTACTTTCAGATGCAGTAGGAATTTTTGGGTTAGGTCAATCCGTTCGCGAGATATGGGAGTTTGAAGCCAAGAAATGGTTGAGAAGGCAAAAAATTTTTCGCAATTCTGCAGCTCCAAACGCTTAACAAGAATGGCCTAGGGAAAAAATATACATACCGTTGTAATCGGGCGAGTTTCTACTTTCAGATGCAACAGGAATTTTTGGGTTAGGTCAATCCGTTCGAGAGATATGGGAGTTTGACGCTAAGAAATGGTTGAGAAGACAACAAATTTTTCGCAATTCTGCTGCTCCAAACGCTTAACCAGAATGGCCTAGGGAAAAAATACACATACCGTTGTAATCGGGCGAGTTTCTACTTTCAGATGCAATTGGAATTTTTGGGTTAGGTCAATCCGTTCGCGAGATATGGGAGTTTGAAGCCAAGAAATGGTTGAGAAGGCAACAAATTTTTCGCAATTCTGCTGCTCCAAACGCTTAACCAGAATGGCCTAGGGAAAAAATACACATACCGTTGTAATCGGGGGAGTTTCTACTTTCAGATGCAACAGGAATTTTTGGGTTAGGTCAAACCGTTCGCGAGATATGGGAGTTTGACGCTAAGAAATGGTTGAGAGGACAACAAATTTTTCGCAATTCTGCTGCTCCAAACGCTTAACCAGAATGGCCTAGGGAAAAAATACACATACCGTTGTAATCGGGCGAGTTTCTACTTTCAGATGCAGTAGGAATTTTTGGGTTAGGTCAATCCGTTCGCGAGATATGGGAGTTTGAAGCCAAGAAATGGTTGAGAAGGCAAAAAATTTTTCGCAATTCTGCTGCTCCAAACGCTTAACAAGAATGGCCTAGGGAAAAAATATACATACCGTTGTAATCGGGCGAGTTTCTACTTTCAGATGCAACAGGAATTTTTGGGTTAGGTCAATCCGTTCGAGAGATATGGGAGTTTGACGCTAAGAAATGGTTGAGAAGACAACAAATTTTTCGCAATTCTGCTGCTCCAAACGCTTAACCAGAATGGCCTAGGGAAAAAATACACATACCGTTGTAATCGGGCGAGTTTCTACTTTCAGATGCAATAGGAATTTTTGGGTTAGGTCAATCCGTTCGCGAGATATGGGAGTTTGAAGCCAAGAAATGGTTGAGAAGGCAAAAAATTTTTCGCAATTCTGCTGCTCCAAACGCTTAACCAGAATGGCCTAGGGAAAAAATACACATACTGTTGTAATCGGGCGAGTTTCTACTTTCAGATGCAACAGGAATTTTTGGGTTAGGTCAATCCGTTCGCGAGATATGGGAGTTTGAAGCTAAGGAATGGTTGAGAAGACAACAAATTTTTCGCAATTCTGCTGCTCCAAACGCTTAACCAGAATGGCCTAGGGAAAAAATACACATACCGTTGTAATCGGGCGTGTTTCTACTTTCAGATGCAATTGGAATTTTTGGGTTAGGTCAATCCGTTCGCGAGATATGGGAGTTTGAAGCCAAGAAATGGTTGAGAAGGCAACAAATTTTTCGCAATTCTGCTGCTCCAAACGCTTAACCAGAATGGCCTAGGGAAAAAAATACACATACCGTTGTAATCGGGGGAGTTTCTACTTTCAGATGCAACAGGAATTTTTGGGTTAGGTCAATCCGTTCGCGAGATATGGGAGTTTGACGCTAAGAAATGGTTGAGAGGACAACAAATTTTTCGCAATTCTGCTGCTCCAAACGCTTAACCAGAATGGCCTAGGGAAAAAATACACATACCGTTGTAATCGGGCGAGTTTCTACTTTCAGATGCAATAGGAATTTTTGGGTTAGGTCAATCCGTTCGCCAGATATGGGAGTTTGAAGCCAAGAAATGGTTGAGAAGGCAAAAAATTTTTCGCAATTCTGCTGCTCCAAACGCTTAACCAGAATGGCCTAGGGAAAAAATACACATACCGCTGTAATCGGGCGAGTTTCTACTTTCAGATGCAATAGGAATTTTTGGGTTAGGTCAATCCGTTCGCGAGATATGCGAGTTTGAAGCCAAGAAATGGTTGAGAAGGCAAAAAATTTTTCGCAATTCTGCTGCTCCAAACGCTTAACCAGAATGGCCTAGGGAAAAATAAACATACCGTTGTGATCGGGGGAGTTTCTACTTTCAGATGCAACAGGAATTTTTGGGTTAGGTCAATCCGTTCGCGAGATATGGGAGTTTGACGCTAAGAAATGGTTGAGAGGACAACAAATTTTTCGCAATTCTGCTGCTCCAAACGCTTAACCAGAATGGCCTAGGGAAAAAATACACATACCGTTGTAATCGGGCGAGTTTCTACTTTCAGATGCAATAGGAATTTTTGGGTTAGGTCAATCCGTTCGCCAGATATGGGAGTTTGAAGCCAAGAAATGGTTGAGAAGGCAAAAAATTTTTCGCAATTCTGCTGCTCCAAACGCTTAACCAGAATGGCCTAGGGAAAAAATACACATACCGCTGTAATCGGGCGAGTTTCTACTTTCAGATGCAATAGGAATTTTTGGGGTAGGTCAATCCGTTCGCGAGATATGCGAGTTTGAAGCCAAGAAGTGGTTGAGAAGGCAAAAAATTTTTCGCAATTCTGCTGCTCCAAACGCTTAACCAGAATGGCCTAGGGAAAAAATAAACATACCGTTGTATTCGGGCGAGTTTCTACTTTCAGAAGCAACAGGAACTTTTGGTTTAGGTCAATCCGTTCGCGAGATATGGGAGTTTGAAGCTAAGAAATGGTTGAGAAGACAACAAATTTTTCGCACTTCTGCTGCTCCACACGCTTAACCAGAATGGCCTAGGGAAAAAATACACATACCGCTGTAATCGGGCGAGTTTCTACTTTCAGATGCAATAGGAATTTTTGGGTTATGTCAATCCGTTCGCGAGATATGGGAGTTTGAAGCCAAGAAATGGTTGAGAAGGCAAAAAATTTTTCGCAATTCTGCTGCTCCAAACGCTTAACCAGAGTGGCCTAGGGAAAAAATAAACATACCGCTGTAATCGGGCGAGTTTCTACTTTCAGATGCAACAGGAATTTTTGGGTTAGGTCAATCCGTTCGCGAGATATGGGAGTTTTAAGCTAAGGAATGGTTGAGAAGACAACAAATTTTTCGCAATTCTGCTGCTCCAAACGCTTAACCAGAATGGCCTAGGGAAAAAATACACATACCGTTGTAATCGGGCGAGTTTCTACTTTCAGATGCAATTGGAATTTTTGGGTTAGGTCAATCCGTTCGCGAGATATGGGAGTTTGAAGCCAAGAAATGGTTGAGAAGGCAACAAATTTTTCGCAATTCTGCTGCTCCAAACGCTTAACCAGAATGGCCTAGGGAAAAAATACGCATACCGTTGTAATCGGGGGAGTTTCTACTTTCAGATGCAACAGGAATTTTTGGGTTAGGTCAATCCGTTCGGGAGATATGGGAGTTTGACGCTAAGAAATGGTTGAGAGGACAACAAATTTTTCGCAATTCTGCTGCTCCAAACGCTTAACCAGAATGGCCTAGGGAAAAAATACACATACCGTTGTAATCGGGCGAGTTTCTACTTTCAGATGCAGTAGGAATTTTTGGGTTAGGTCAATCCGTTCGCGAGATATGGGAGTTTGAAGCCAAGAAATGGTTGAGAAGGCAAAAAATTTTTCGCAATTCTGCTGCTCCAAACGCTTAACAAGAATGGCCTAGGGAAAAAATACACATACCGTTGTAATCGGGCGAGTTTCTACTTTCAGATGCAACAGGAATTTTTGGGTTAGGTCAATCCGTTCGAGAGATATGGGAGTTTGACGCTAAGAAATGGTTGAGAAGACAACAAATTTTTCGCAATTCTGCTGCTCCAAACGCTTAACCAGAATGGCCTAGGGAAAAAATACACATACCGTTGTAATCGGGCGAGTTTCTACTTTCAGATGCAATAGGAATTTTTGGGTTAGGTCAATCCGTTCGCCAGATGTGGGAGTTTGAAGCCAAGAAATGGTTGAGAAGGCAAAAAATTTTTCGCAATTCTGCTGCTCCAAACGCTAACCCAGAATGGCCTAGGGAAAAAATACACATACCGTTGTAATCGGGCGAGTTTCTACTTTCAGATGCAACAGGAATTTTTGGGTTAGGTCAATCCGTTCGCGAGATATGGGAGTTTGAAGCTAAGGAATGGTTGAGAAGACAACAAATTTTTCGCAATTCTGCTGCTCCAAACGCTTAACCAGAATGGCCTAGGGAAAAAATACACATACCGTTGTAATCGGGCGAGTTTCTACTTTCAGATGCAATTGGAATTTTTGGGTTAGGTCAATCCGTTCGCGAGATATGGGAGTTTGAAGCCAAGAAATGGTTGAGAAGGCAACAAATTTTTCGCAATTCTGCTGCTCCAAACGCTTAACCAGAATGGCCTAGGGAAAAAATACACATACCGTTGTAATTGGGGGAGTTTCTACTTTCAGATGCAACAGGAATTTTTGGGTTAGGTCAATCCGTTCGCGAGATATGGGAGTTTGACGCTAAGAAATGGTTGAGAGGACAGCAAATTTTTCGCAATTCTGCTGCTCCAAACGCTTAACCAGAATGGCCTAGGGAAAAAATACACATACCGTTGTAATCGGGCGAGTTTCTACTTTCAGATGCAACAGGAATTTTTGGGTTAGGTCAATCCGTTCGAGAGATATGGGAGTTTGACGCTAAGAAATGTTTGAGAAGACAACAAATTTTTCGCAATTCTGCTGCTCCAAACGCTTAACCAGAATGGCCTAGGGAAAAAATACACATACCGTTGTAATCGGGCGAGTTTCTACTTTCAGATGCAATAGGAATTTTTGGGTTAAGTCAATCCGTTCGCGAGATATGGGAGTTTGAAGCCAAGAAATGGTTGAGAAGGCAAAAAATTTTTCGCAATTCTGCTGCTCCAAACGCTTAACCAGAATGGCCTAGGGAAAAAATAAACATACCGCTGTAATCGGGCGAGTTTCTACTTTCAGATGCAACAGGAATTTTTGGGTTAGGTCAATCCGTTCGCGAGATATGGGAGTTTGACGCTAAGAAATGGTTGAGAGGACAACAAATTTTTCGCAATTCTGCTGCTCCAAACGCTTAACCAGAATGGCCTAGGGAAAAAATACACATACCGTTGTAATCGGGCGAGTTTCTACTTTCAGATGCAGTAGGAATTTTTGGGTTAGGTCAATCCGTTCGCGAGATATGGGAGTTTGAAGCCAAGAAATGGTTGAGAAGGCAAAAAATTTTTCGCAATTCTGCTGCTCCAAACGCTTAACAAGAATGGCCTAGGGAAAAAATACACATACCGTTGTAATCGGGCGAGTTTCTACTTTCAGATGCAACAGGAATTTTTGGGTTAGGTCAATCCGTTCGAGAGATATGGGAGTTTGACGCTAAGAAATGGTTGAGAAGACAACAAATTTTTCGCAATTCTGCTGCTCCAAACGCTTAACCAGAATGGCCTAGGGAAAAAATACACATACCGTTGTAATCGGGCGAGTTTCTACTTTCAGATGCAATAGGAATTTTTGGGTTAGGTCAATCCGTTCGCCAGATGTGGGAGTTTGAAGCCAAGAAATGGTTGAGAAGGCAAAAAATTTTTCGCAATTCTGCTGCTCCAAACGCTTAACAAGAATGACCTAGGGAAAAAATACACATACCGTTGTAATCGGGCGAGTTTCTACTTTCAGATGCAACAGGAATTTTTGGGTTAGGTCAATCCGTTCGAGAGATATGGGAGTTTGACGCTAAGAAATGGTTGAGAAGACAACAAATTTTTCGCAATTCTGCTGCTCCAAACGCTTAACAAGAATGGCCTAGGGAAAAAATACACATACCGTTGTAATCGGGCGAGTTTCTACTTTCAGATGCAATAGGAATTTTTGGGTTAGGTCAATCCGTTCGCCAGATGTGGGAGTTTGAAGCCAAGAAATGGTTGAGAAGGCAAAAAATTTTTCGCAATTCTGCTGCTCCAAACGCTAACCCAGAATGGCCTAGGGAAAAAATACACATACCGTTGTAATCGGGGGAGTTTCTACTTTCAGATGCAACAGGAATTTTTGGGTTAGGTCAATCCGTTCGCGAGATATGGGAGTTTGACGCTAAGAAATGGTTGAGAGGACAGCAAATTTTTCGCAATTCTGCTGCTCCAAACGCTTAACCAGAATGGCTTAGGGAAAAAATACACATACCGTTGTAATCGGGCGAGTTTCTACTTTCAGATGCAATAGGAATTTTTGGGTTAGGTCAATCCGTTCGCCAGATATGGGAGTTTGAAGCCAAGAAATGGTTGAGAAGGCAAAAAATTTTTCGCAATTCTGCTGCTCCAAACGCTTAACCAGAATGGCCTAGGGAAAAAATACACATACCGTTGTAATCGGGCGAGTTTCTACTTTCAGATGCAACAGGAATTTTTGGGTTAGGTCAATCCGTTCGAGAGATATGGGAGTTTGACGCTAAGAAATGGTTGAGAAGACAACAAATTTTTCGCAATTCTGCTGCTCCAAACGCTTAACCAGAATGGCCTAGGGAAAAAATACACATACCGTTGTAATCGGGCGAGTTTCTACTTTCAGATGCAATAGGAATTTTTGGGTTAGGTCAATCCGTTCGCCAGATGTGGGAATTTGAAGCCAAGAAATGGTTGAGAAGGCAAAAAATTTTTCGCAATTCTGCTGCTCCAAACGCTTAACAAGAATGGCCTAGGGAAAAAATACACATACCGTTGTAATCGGGCGAGTTTCTACTTTCAGATGCAACAGGAATTTTTGGGTTAGGTCAATCCGTTCGAGAGATATGGGAGTTTGACGCTAAGAAATGGTTGAGAAGACAACAAATTTTTCGCAATTCTGCTGCTCCAAACGCTTAACCAGAATGGCCTAGGGAAAAAATACACATACCGTTGTAATCGGGCGAGTTTCTACTTTCAGATGCAATAGGAATTTTTGGGTTAGGTCAATCCGTTCGCCAGATGTGGGAGTTTGAAGCCAAGAAATGGTTGAGAAGGCAAAAAATTTTTCGCAATTCTGCTGCTCCAAACGCTAACCCAGAATGGCCTAGGGAAAAAATACACATACCGTTGTAATCGGGCGAGTTTCTACTTTCAGATGCAACAGGAATTTTTGGGTTATGTCAATCCGTTCGCGAGATATGGGAGTTTGAAGCCAAGAAATGGTTGAGAAGGCAACAAATTTTTCGCAATTCTGCTGCTCCAAACGCTTAACCAGAATGGCCTAGGGAAAAAATACACATACTGTTGTAATCGGGCGAGTTTCTACTTTCAGATGCAACAGGAATTTTTGGGTTAGGTCAATCCGTTCGCGAGATATGGGAGTTTGAAGCTAAGGAATGGTTGAGAAGACAACAAATTTTTCGCAATTCTGCTGCTCCAAACGCTTAACCAGAATGGCCTAGGGAAAAAATACACATACCGTTGTAATCGGGCGTGTTTCTACTTTCAGATGCAATTGGAATTTTTGGGTTAGGTCAATCCGTTCGCGAGATATGGGAGTTTGAAGCCAAGAAATGGTTGAGAAGGCAACAAATTTTTCGCAATTCTGCTGCTCCAAACGCTTAACCAGAATGGCCTAGGGAAAAAAATACACATACCGTTGTAATCGGGGGAGTTTCTACTTTCAGATGCAACAGGAATTTTTGGGTTAGGTCAATCCGTTCGCGAGATATGGGAGTTTGACGCTAAGAAATGGTTGAGAGGACAACAAATTTTTCGCAATTCTGCTGCTCCAAACGCTTAACCAGAATGGCCTAGGGAAAAAATACACATACCGTTGTAATCGGGCGAGTTTCTACTTTCAGATGCAGTAGGAATTTTTGGGTTAGGTCAATCCGTTCGCGAGATATGGGAGTTTGAAGCCAAGAAATGGTTGAGAAGGCAGAAAATTTTTCGCAATTCTGCTGCTCCAAACCCTTAACAAGAATGGCCTAGGGAAAAAATACACATACCGTTGTAATCGGGCGAGTTTCTACTTTCAGATGCAATAGGAATTTTTGGGTTAGGTCAATCCGTTCGCCAGATATGGGAGTTTGAAGCCAAGAAATGGTTGAGAAGGCAAAAAATTTTTCGCAATTCTGCTGCTCCAAACGCTTAACCAGAATGGCCTAGGGAAAAAATACACATACCGCTGTAATCGGGCGAGTTTCTACTTTCAGATGGAATAGGAATTTTTGGGTTAGGTCAATCCGTTCGCGAGATATGCGAGTTTGAAGCCAAGAAATGGTTGAGAAGGCAAAAAATTTTTCGCAATTCTGCTGCTCCAAACGCTTAACCAGAATGGCCTGGGGAAAAATAAACATACCGTTGTGATCGGGGGAGTTTCTACTTTCAGATGCAACAGGAATTTTTGGGTTAGGTCAATCCGTTCGCCAGATGTGGGAGTTTGAAGCCAAGAAATGGTTGAGAAGGCAAAAAATTTTTCGCAATTCTGCTGCTCCAAACGCTTAACAAGAATGACCTAGGGAAAAAATACACATACCGTTGTAATCGGGCGAGTTTCTACTTTCAGATGCAACAGGAATTTTTGGGTTAGGTCAATCCGTTCGAGAGATATGGGAGTTTGACGCTAAGAAATGGTTGAGAAGACAACAAATTTTTCGCAATTCTGCTGCTCCAAACGCTTAACAAGAATGGCCTAGGGAAAAAATACACATACCGTTGTAATCGGGCGAGTTTCTACTTTCAGATGCAGTAGGAATTTTTGGGTTAGGTCAATCCGTTCGCGAGATATGGGAGTTTGAAGCCAAGAAATGGTTGAGAAGGCAAAAAATTTTTCGCAATTCTGCTGCTCCAAACGCTTAACAAGAATGGCCTAGGGAAAAAATACACATACCGTTGTAATCGGGCGAGTTTCTACTTTCAGATGCAACAGGAATTTTTGGGTTAGGTCAATCCGTTCGAGAGATATGGGAGTTTGACGCTAAGAAATGGTTGAGAAGACAACAAATTTTTCGCAATTCTGCTGCTCCAAACGCTTAACCAGAATGGCCTAGGGAAAAAATACACATACCGTTGTAATCGGGCGAGTTTCTACTTTCAGATGCAATAGGAATTTTTGGGTTAGGTCAATCCGTTCGCCAGATGTGGGAGTTTGAAGCCAAGAAATGGTTGAGAAGGCAAAAAATTTTTCGCAATTCTGCTGCTCCAAACGCTTAACAAGAATGACCTAGGGAAAAAATACACATACCGTTGTAATCGGGCGAGTTTCTACTTTCAGATGCAACAGGAATTTTTGGGTTAGGTCAATCCGTTCGAGAGATATGGGAGTTTGACGCTAAGAAATGGTTGAGAAGACAACAAATTTTTCGCAATTCTGCTGCTCCAAACGCTTAACAAGAATGGCCTAGGGAAAAAATACACATACCGTTGTAATCGGGCGAGTTTCTACTTTCAGATGCAATAGGAATTTTTGGGTTAGGTCAATCCGTTCGCCAGATGTGGGAGTTTGAAGCCAAGAAATGGTTGAGAAGGCAAAAAATTTTTCGCAATTCTGCTGCTCCAAACGCTAACCCAGAATGGCCTAGGGAAAAAATACACATACCGTTGTAATCGGGGGAGTTTCTACTTTCAGATGCAACAGGAATTTTTGGGTTAGGTCAATCCGTTCGCGAGATATGGGAGTTTGACGCTAAGAAATGGTTGAGAGGACAGCAAATTTTTCGCAATTCTGCTGCTCCAAACGCTTAACCAGAATGGCTTAGGGAAAAAATACACATACCGTTGTAATCGGGCGAGTTTCTACTTTCAGATGCAATAGGAATTTTTGGGTTAGGTCAATCCGTTCGCCAGATATGGGAGTTTGAAGCCAAGAAATGGTTGAGAAGGCAAAAAATTTTTCGCAATTCTGCTGCTCCAAACGCTTAACCAGAATGGCCTAGGGAAAAAATACACATACCGTTGTAATCGGGCGAGTTTCTACTTTCAGATGCAACAGGAATTTTTGGGTTAGGTCAATCCGTTCGAGAGATATGGGAGTTTGACGCTAAGAAATGGTTGAGAAGACAACAAATTTTTCGCAATTCTGCTGCTCCAAACGCTTAACCAGAATGGCCTAGGGAAAAAATACACATACCGTTGTAATCGGGCGAGTTTCTACTTTCAGATGCAATAGGAATTTTTGGGTTAGGTCAATCCGTTCGCCAGATGTGGGAATTTGAAGCCAAGAAATGGTTGAGAAGGCAAAAAATTTTTCGCAATTCTGCTGCTCCAAACGCTTAACAAGAATGGCCTAGGGAAAAAATACACATACCGTTGTAATCGGGCGAGTTTCTACTTTCAGATGCAACAGGAATTTTTGGGTTAGGTCAATCCGTTCGAGAGATATGGGAGTTTGACGCTAAGAAATGGTTGAGAAGACAACAAATTTTTCGCAATTCTGCTGCTCCAAACGCTTAACCAGAATGGCCTAGGGAAAAAATACACATACCGTTGTAATCGGGCGAGTTTCTACTTTCAGATGCAATAGGAATTTTTGGGTTAGGTCAATCCGTTCGCCAGATGTGGGAGTTTGAAGCCAAGAAATGGTTGAGAAGGCAAAAAATTTTTCGCAATTCTGCTGCTCCAAACGCTAACCCAGAATGGCCTAGGGAAAAAATACACATACCGTTGTAATCGGGCGAGTTTCTACTTTCAGATGCAACAGGAATTTTTGGGTTATGTCAATCCGTTCGCGAGATATGGGAGTTTGAAGCCAAGAAATGGTTGAGAAGGCAACAAATTTTTCGCAATTCTGCTGCTCCAAACGCTTAACCAGAATGGCCTAGGGAAAAAATACACATACTGTTGTAATCGGGCGAGTTTCTACTTTCAGATGCAACAGGAATTTTTGGGTTAGGTCAATCCGTTCGCGAGATATGGGAGTTTGAAGCTAAGGAATGGTTGAGAAGACAACAAATTTTTCGCAATTCTGCTGCTCCAAACGCTTAACCAGAATGGCCTAGGGAAAAAATACACATACCGTTGTAATCGGGCGTGTTTCTACTTTCAGATGCAATTGGAATTTTTGGGTTAGGTCAATCCGTTCGCGAGATATGGGAGTTTGAAGCCAAGAAATGGTTGAGAAGGCAACAAATTTTTCGCAATTCTGCTGCTCCAAACGCTTAACCAGAATGGCCTAGGGAAAAAAATACACATACCGTTGTAATCGGGGGAGTTTCTACTTTCAGATGCAACAGGAATTTTTGGGTTAGGTCAATCCGTTCGCGAGATATGGGAGTTTGACGCTAAGAAATGGTTGAGAGGACAACAAATTTTTCGCAATTCTGCTGCTCCAAACGCTTAACCAGAATGGCCTAGGGAAAAAATACACATACCGTTGTAATCGGGCGAGTTTCTACTTTCAGATGCAACAGGAATTTTTGGGTTAGGTCAATCCGTTCGAGAGATATGGGAGTTTGACGCTAAGAAATGGTTGAGAAGACAACAAATTTTTCGCAATTCTGCTGCTCCAAACGCTTAACAAGAATGGCCTAGGGAAAAAATACACATACCGTTGTAATCGGGCGAGTTTCTACTTTCAGATGCAGTAGGAATTTTTGGGTTAGGTCAATCCGTTCGCGAGATATGGGAGTTTGAAGCCAAGAAATGGTTGAGAAGGCAAAAAATTTTTCGCAATTCTGCTGCTCCAAACGCTTAACAAGAATGGCCTAGGGAAAAAATACACATACCGTTGTAATCGGGCGAGTTTCTACTTTCAGATGCAACAGGAATTTTTGGGTTAGGTCAATCCGTTCGAGAGATATGGGAGTTTGACGCTAAGAAATGGTTGAGAAGACAACAAATTTTTCGCAATTCTGCTGCTCCAAACGCTTAACCAGAATGGCCTAGGGAAAAAATACACATACCGTTGTAATCGGGCGAGTTTCTACTTTCAGATGCAATAGGAATTTTTGGGTTAGGTCAATCCGTTCGCCAGATGTGGGAGTTTGAAGCCAAGAAATGGTTGAGAAGGCAAAAAATTTTTCGCAATTCTGCTGCTCCAAACGCTTAACAAGAATGACCTAGGGAAAAAATACACATACCGTTGTAATCGGGCGAGTTTCTACTTTCAGATGCAACAGGAATTTTTGGGTTAGGTCAATCCGTTCGAGAGATATGGGAGTTTGACGCTAAGAAATGGTTGAGAAGACAACAAATTTTTCGCAATTCTGCTGCTCCAAACGCTTAACAAGAATGGCCTAGGGAAAAAATACACATACCGTTGTAATCGGGCGAGTTTCTACTTTCAGATGCAATAGGAATTTTTGGGTTAGGTCAATCCGTTCGCCAGATGTGGGAGTTTGAAGCCAAGAAATGGTTGAGAAGGCAAAAAATTTTTCGCAATTCTGCTGCTCCAAACGCTAACCCAGAATGGCCTAGGGAAAAAATACACATACCGTTGTAATCGGGGGAGTTTCTACTTTCAGATGCAACAGGAATTTTTGGGTTAGGTCAATCCGTTCGCGAGATATGGGAGTTTGACGCTAAGAAATGGTTGAGAGGACAGCAAATTTTTCGCAATTCTGCTGCTCCAAACGCTTAACCAGAATGGCTTAGGGAAAAAATACACATACCGTTGTAATCGGGCGAGTTTCTACTTTCAGATGCAATAGGAATTTTTGGGTTAGGTCAATCCGTTCGCCAGATATGGGAGTTTGAAGCCAAGAAATGGTTGAGAAGGCAAAAAATTTTTCGCAATTCTGCTGCTCCAAACGCTTAACCAGAATGGCCTAGGGAAAAAATACACATACCGTTGTAATCGGGCGAGTTTCTACTTTCAGATGCAACAGGAATTTTTGGGTTAGGTCAATCCGTTCGAGAGATATGGGAGTTTGACGCTAAGAAATGGTTGAGAAGACAACAAATTTTTCGCAATTCTGCTGCTCCAAACGCTTAACCAGAATGGCCTAGGGAAAAAATACACATACCGTTGTAATCGGGCGAGTTTCTACTTTCAGATGCAATAGGAATTTTTGGGTTAGGTCAATCCGTTCGCCAGATGTGGGAATTTGAAGCCAAGAAATGGTTGAGAAGGCAAAAAATTTTTCGCAATTCTGCTGCTCCAAACGCTTAACAAGAATGGCCTAGGGAAAAAATACACATACCGTTGTAATCGGGCGAGTTTCTACTTTCAGATGCAACAGGAATTTTTGGGTTAGGTCAATCCGTTCGAGAGATATGGGAGTTTGACGCTAAGAAATGGTTGAGAAGACAACAAATTTTTCGCAATTCTGCTGCTCCAAACGCTTAACCAGAATGGCCTAGGGAAAAAATACACATACCGTTGTAATCGGGCGAGTTTCTACTTTCAGATGCAATAGGAATTTTTGGGTTAGGTCAATCCGTTCGCCAGATGTGGGAGTTTGAAGCCAAGAAATGGTTGAGAAGGCAAAAAATTTTTCGCAATTCTGCTGCTCCAAACGCTAACCCAGAATGGCCTAGGGAAAAAATACACATACCGTTGTAATCGGGCGAGTTTCTACTTTCAGATGCAACAGGAATTTTTGGGTTATGTCAATCCGTTCGCGAGATATGGGAGTTTGAAGCCAAGAAATGGTTGAGAAGGCAACAAATTTTTCGCAATTCTGCTGCTCCAAACGCTTAACCAGAATGGCCTAGGGAAAAAATACACATACTGTTGTAATCGGGCGAGTTTCTACTTTCAGATGCAACAGGAATTTTTGGGTTAGGTCAATCCGTTCGCGAGATATGGGAGTTTGAAGCTAAGGAATGGTTGAGAAGACAACAAATTTTTCGCAATTCTGCTGCTCCAAACGCTTAACCAGAATGGCCTAGGGAAAAAATACACATACCGTTGTAATCGGGCGTGTTTCTACTTTCAGATGCAATTGGAATTTTTGGGTTAGGTCAATCCGTTCGCGAGATATGGGAGTTTGAAGCCAAGAAATGGTTGAGAAGGCAACAAATTTTTCGCAATTCTGCTGCTCCAAACGCTTAACCAGAATGGCCTAGGGAAAAAAATACACATACCGTTGTAATCGGGGGAGTTTCTACTTTCAGATGCAACAGGAATTTTTGGGTTAGGTCAATCCGTTCGCGAGATATGGGAGTTTGACGCTAAGAAATGGTTGAGAGGACAACAAATTTTTCGCAATTCTGCTGCTCCAAACGCTTAACCAGAATGGCCTAGGGAAAAAATACACATACCGTTGTAATCGGGCGAGTTTCTACTTTCAGATGCAGTAGGAATTTTTGGGTTAGGTCAATCCGTTCGCGAGATATGGGAGTTTGAAGCCAAGAAATGGTTGAGAAGGCAGAAAATTTTTCGCAATTCTGCTGCTCCAAACCCTTAACAAGAATGGCCTAGGGAAAAAATACACATACCGTTGTAATCGGGCGAGTTTCTACTTTCAGATGCAATAGGAATTTTTGGGTTAGGTCAATCCGTTCGCCAGATATGGGAGTTTGAAGCCAAGAAATGGTTGAGAAGGCGAAAAATTTTTCGCAATTCTGCTGCTCCAAACGCTTAACCAGAATGGCCTAGGGAAAAAATACACATACCGCTGTAATCGGGCGAGTTTCTACTTTCAGATGCAATAGGAATTTTTGGGTTAGGTCAATCCGTTCGCGAGATATGCGAGTTTGAAGCCAAGAAATGGTTGAGAAGGCAAAAAATTTTTCGCAATTCTGCTGCTCCAAACGCTTAACCAGAATGGCCTGGGGAAAAATAAACATACCGTTGTGATCGGGGGAGTTTCTACTTTCAGATGCAACAGGAATTTTTGGGTTAGGTCAATCCGTTCGCGAGATAAGGGAGTTTGACGCTAAGAAATGGTTGAGAGGACAACAAATTTTTCGCAATTCTGCTGCTCCAAACGCTTAACCAGAATGGCCTAGGGAAAAAATACACATACCCTTGTAATCGGGCGAGTTTCTACTTTCAGATGCAATAGGAATTTTTGGGTTAGGTCAATCCGTTCGCCAGATATGGGAGTTTGAAGCCAAGAAATGGTTGAGAAGGCAAAAAATTTTTCGCAATTCTGCTGCTCCAAACGCTTAACCAGAATGGCCTAGGGAAAAAATACACATACCGCTGTAATCGGGCGAGTTTCTACTTTCAGATGCAATAGGAATTTTTGGGGTAGGTCAATCCGTTCGCGAGATATGCGAGTTTGAAGCCAAGAAGTGGTTGAGAAGGCAAAAAATTTTTCGCAATTCTGCTGCTCCAAACGCTTAACAAGAATGGCCTAGGGAAAAAATACACATACCGTTGTAATCGGGCGAGTTTCTACTTTCAGATGCAACAGGAATTTTTGGGTTAGGTCAATCCGTTCGAGAGATATGGGAGTTTGACGCTAAGAAATGGTTGAGAAGACAACAAATTTTTCGCAATTCTGCTGCTCCAAACGCTTAACCAGAATGGCCTAGGGAAAAAATACACATACCGTTGTAATCGGGCGAGTTTCTACTTTCAGATGCAATAGGAATTTTTGGGTTAGGTCAATCCGTTCGCCAGATGTGGGAGTTTGAAGCCAAGAAATGGTTGAGAAGGCAAAAAATTTTTCGCAATTCTGCTGCTCCAAACGCTAACCCAGAATGGCCTAGGGAAAAAATACACATACCGTTGTAATCGGGCGAGTTTCTACTTTCAGATGCAACAGGAATTTTTGGGTTAGGTCAATCCGTTCGCGAGATATGGGAGTT